>NC_059206.1:7104786-7177286 GCF_020615455.1 Coregonus clupeaformis
TTGCAGAGGCAAACTCCCCACTTAGCAGCCCCCACGCTAGAACGCTGTACTGTAGGACTACAGGCAGAGAGAAAGCTAGCCAATGGGCCGTACCACTACCGCACCGCAACTCTAGACGTGGAAAAAACAATCTCTGCTTAAAAAACAAAGACTGAAAATAAATAGAAAGAAAAAGAAGAATACCTTTATTTTATTTTTTATACTAACACGATAGCCCTCTTTCCTCTCTGGCTAGCTTACCCAGTTCTGGGATGATAGAGGGAGAGCAGCTGTTGTCTGACTGTCTGCATGCTACTCAGGCTATCCTCTTATCTGCCCCGTCATCTGTCGCTCTGTGGCGTGAGCTCAACGTTAGCCCAACGTTAGCCCAATGTTAGCCCAACTCTCTGAGGGGAAGGTTGTTTTTCCAAAGACTCGCCGTTGAGACCTCATCCTCATCCCGGTCTTCGAAAAAGAGAAGTATGGTAGAAGTTATATTCCTAACCACTGGTACAGGTTCAGATAAAAAACAAACAAAAAACATTCTAATAGACAAGGTTGGAGTTTGGATCGGGCAATCTGATCCTAGATCTGTGTTTAGCCATTAGTGCAACTTCTATTTCGAGCCTATGAGGAAGGCCCATTTCAATTCCTTGCAAGTCATGATTTTCATTTCTCTTCAGAAAACCGATGGGTGGTTTGTGCCCGTGACCTGTTTCACAGCATGATATCCTGTAGAAGCAAATGGCTGTAATTGATGAGCAATGAGCATCCTCCATCCGCCTCTCTCTCTTTCTCCACAGAGCCATTTTGTTGTGGTAAATACAAGAGAGCATGGTGGGCGAGCGCCAGCCTGGTACCAGACTAGACAAGGAGCCCCAAGGTTTTCTGGCATCGGCTGTGTCTGTCTGTCTGCTCGTCTGCTCCCCCTCTCCCCCTCCGGCCTCCTCCCATTCTCTTCTCTCTTGAGCCATGCAGCTAGAGATGTTAGCCTAGCCTACGCTGCGGACCGCTAGCACTGGGGATGGAGCCCTGTGTTTGCTGTGTGTATCACCCCCTACTGGTTGACTGGTGAAAGTACAGTTAGCGGCCTCAATCCATTCCTGGGGGACCTGCAGTGGGTGCACATTTTTGTTCTAGCCCATCACTAACACATCGCAGCTACCATTGAAATCTATACAACCGACTCATGGGGAAAACGTATCCACACAAATATACCACTTTATCTTAAAATGATACGTAGATAAACTAACCTGACCATTGTTTCAAAGCCAACTCACTGAACGCCAGTGATAGCTAACGGTAGTTTTCCACCACAGATTTTTGTCGCCTCAAAAGTTATTATCCTTTTGATACAACCTAAGAGGTCCATTGACGATACAATGTGTCACAACATGTCTCAACATACAAGTATTATTTGGGAGGAAGTAGGCATTTGTTACCGTGTGTGTGTGTGTGTGTGTGTGTGTGTTGGGGGTATGGAGGGTGTTCATGTTGGCAACTTGCCAGAGGACAAACAACCTTGTCAGGTCTCCTGCTCCTCTTGAGCCTTGTGGTCCCAATGCCAGCCCCCCGAGCTGGCACCCCCCTCTCTCTGTCTCTGGGTACAGGGGCCTCACAGTCTGTGTGTGTGTGTGTGTGTGGGCATTTGTTTGCGTGTGTGTTTGAGTGTGTGTGTGTGTGCGTGTGTCAGGGTGGGGTTGGAGGGTCTGGCACCAGGCCTTGCCCTCTTGTCTCAGGAGGTCTGTTGGCGCGACTGGCTGGCTGTCCCAGGGTGGCAGACGAGTGTGGTAAGAGGGGGAGGGAGGGGGCACATGTAGATGGGAGGGGTACTTTTGAGGATCCATTGTACTAATCCCATTCACAGTTAGTTCCTCTCTCTCCACACACACAAGCACACACACACACGCCAATAAACATATATCGTTGCTGTCTGATGAAAACCTTGTAACTAAATTATTATTTTTTTTACATTTATTGAATGCAGTAACTCACTTCAATGTACTCTGAACATTTAATGACTCTAGGACCAAGAAAATGTATTCAAAATAGCTTCTGAAGTGTCATAATTCTATGTTAGTTAATGGGAAAATATGGTATCTTTCTCAATTTCCTGAAAATGCTTTGGAGATAAGATGTTTTCATCAGACAGCGATAATATAATAATTATCTTCCATTTACTGTAAAGACTGTATGGACAGTTGTTTTACCCAATGACCGCCCACCTCTTAGGAGGCAGATAGAGTAGGTGAGGCCCCTGCCTCTCATTTCAGAGCTAGGCCTGTGGACGTATCGATCCAGCCAGAGGTAGCTAGCTAGCCCCGGTCCTGGGAGACAGAAGGGAGGGAGAAAAATAGGGAGGGAAGGAGGAAAGGAGGACTACAGCTATTCAAGCTAACTCGTTATGTCCAGGGCTTATTGGAAAACAGTCCCACTGCAGCTCAGCACTGAAATGAGTTATTGATCTCTCCCCCCAGCTCAGGGACCTCCAACTCCCTTCTGCTGATTCCTACTCTTTTTCATTTGTCCCTCCCTCCCTCCCTCCCTCCCTCCCTCCCTCCCTCCCTCCCTCCCTCCCTCCCTCCCTCCCTCCCTCCCTCCCTCCCTCCCTCACCTCTCTCTCTCTCTCTCTCTCTCTCTCTCTCTCTCTCTCTCTCTCTCTCTCTCTCTCTCTCTCTCCCCTCTCTCTCCCCCTCTCTCTCTCTCCCTCCCTCCCCCCTCTCTCTCTCTCTCTCTCTCTCTCTCTCTCTCTCTCTCTCTCTCTCTCTCTCTCTCTCTCTCTCTCTCTCTCTCTCTCTCTCTCTCTCTCCCCTCTCTCTCTCTCTCTCTCTCCACTCTCTCTCTCTCTCTATCCCCCCCTCTCTCTCTCTCTCCACCTCTCTGCCCTTCTCTTTCTTCCTCCCTCCCTCTCTCTCTCTATTTCTTTCTTTCACTCACCCTCCCTCCGCCCTCCTGAATCTACCCCCTCCCCTCATCCACACATCATTCTTTCTGTTTCCACCCTCACTGCTCTTTGTCTCCCCCACACCTTTTCCCTGTTCTATCCCTCCTCTCTCTATCCCTCTCTTGCTCTCATTCTACCTGTCACTCTTCCTCTTAATTCCCTTTCTCCCTTCCTGCTCCCTCTACCTATCCCTCCCTCCCTCCCTCCCATCCTCTTCCCTCCTCCCTCCCTCCCTCCCTCCCCTCCTCTTCCCTCCTCCCTTCCCCCTTCCCGCTCCTTTCTTTTCTTGTATTCCGCCTGTCACTCGGCTGCTCTCATCCTCTCGCTCTTTCAGTTCCTCCTTTCAGCTGCATCAATTCTACAGCCACCCACAAACAGCTGCTATAACTCAAAGAGGCTGGTGTGGCTGGTGGGGCTGGTGGGGCCGGTGGGGCTGGTTGGGCTGGTGGTGCAGTGGGGCTGGTGTGGTTGGTGGGGCCGGTGGGGCTGGTGGGGCTGGCGGGGCCGGTGGGGCCGGTGGGGCTGGTGGAGCTGATGAGGCTGTGGGGCTTCTAGGTAAGAGGGATGAATGTGCCGGTATTTGGCACTGGAAGGGGAGGAGGAGCTGCGTGCCACGCTAATCATTTTATAACCGGCACAGTTATAAAAATCCCCCCCGGTGTAGAGCGTATAGCATGCATAGAGCAGGCATGTTGGTAGGCTATATACAGTATGTTGTGGTTGTTGTTATAGGAAGGGATTGTGCTTTTGTTTCTTATAGTATTTAAGGCTTGCCTCTAAAACTATATCTCTGTCAGGGGCGCTATCACTGCTCTTTAATGACATCAGCTTGTAGATAGACATTCACACACTAGCAACCAAACAAACATTTACCGGAGCATGTTCATGTTCAGGCTTACTGACGTGGTGTGTATTTAACCCTGTCCTCTGATATAACGAACCAATCAAATTCAGGTGTATCCCCAGACCAACCAATCGCTTGTGAGATGTGGAAATGTAAGTAAGTATATTACAATTGAACTTGTAAATATCAATCGGAAATGTAACTGAAATGATTGAAATTAACATATTTTCCAGAACCACATTACCTGGCCATGTAATCCAGGCTCTGTCGTAGCCGGCCGCGACCGGGAGACCCATGGGGCGGCGCACAATTGGCCCAGCGTTGTCCAGGGTAGGGGAGGGAATGGCCGGCAGGGATGTAGCTCAGTTGTAGCCAGGGTTGTGGGTTCGATTCCCACGGGGGGCCAGTATGAAAAATAAAATAAAATAAAATAATAATGTATGCACTCACTAACTGTAAGTTGCTCTGGATAAGAGTGTCTGCTAAATGACTAAATGTAAATGTAATTGCCTGTCATTCTGTTGGGATCCACCAGGTGGCACTGTGCAACAGGTAAAAAGCCCATTGACCAAAGTCTAGAGAAACTCTATGGTAGATAGCAAACTTTTCCACCCTTACTCTCCCTTTGGGCAACTCGAAATAATTTCACTTGAGTATCACTAGAAGAGAAACCCTAAATCCTAACCTTAATCATAAGGAGGATAAAAAGGGATCTGACCTGGGACCAGCGGTTAGGGTCAACTTCTACCAACTCCAAAAGGAAATGGCATCAACAAGGTTGGTTCGGTTGACAACCCTACATCTATAATATCCTCAGACATATTTTGGCATGATGACACAGCTCAACAAAGAGCACTACAGGGTACAAGGATTGAGAAACATCAGCCCTGGCTCTCTTGCGGAAGCCACGTTTTCCTTAAAGGGACAGTTAACTTTTTAAAAGTCTCAGCTACATTCTACAAAAATGCTAGCCAGGAGATTCTGGGCATTGCTAAATGACCAGCTAATGAACGTGAAACTGTTTTGATGAAACGACAACACCCTAGGTAAATTGAAAATTGTTTCACTCACTTCTCTTTGACCTGCACCGTTGGAGCTTAAGAATTTCACTGTACCCTGCAATTACATCTGCAACCCTGTGCATGTGGCTAATGAACTGTGATTTGATCTGATTTGAAATAAGCTACAGTAAAACTCCAAAAAAAGGTAACTATCCCTTTAAAGTACAAGTTATTTTCCATGGCTAAAATGAAGTCCTGCATAACCACTGTATCATCCAAAGATACTGTTCCCCTAATTACCATCTGGGCTTATGGCCACCAACAAAATACACCATATAACCGTAGTAGAGTCATTAAGCAAATGTTTATCCTATGGTGAAGGTACAGTTCATTTTGTCTATACCCTAGATATATACGTGTTCCACCACACAATATTAGGATGTTAAATGAGAATGACCAGAATTTATAATATTCTGTGAGCAGTCAGTACATGGTCATCATTGGTAGTTAGTGGCCATGGTAGTAGATTTGTGAATCTGTGTGTGTGTGTCTCTCTCTCTCTCTCTCTCTCTCTCTCTCTCTCTCTCTCTCTCTCTCTCTCTCTCTCTCTCTCTCTCTCTCTCTCTCTGTGTGTGTGTGTGTGTGTATATGTGATCCTGGGGAGAAACTAATCTCAGCACTTAATTGTGAGCTGCCCGTGACTCACTGGGCTGCGGCTATGGAACAGCGGCTCTCAATATCTCCCTCTCTCCTCTCCTCATTCCCTCCCTATTTCTCTCTCTCTCTCTCTCGCACGAACCCATCCCCACCCCCCCACAAACACACACACACACACACACACACATTCTCTGTCTTCGTCCTCTCAGTTTTTCTCTCTGTAGATAACCAACAGAGAGCCAAAACACACACACATCAACACAGGTACACAATCTATTTCTCTCCCTCCTCTTTTTCCCAGTGTGTGTGTGTGTGTGTGTGTGTGTGTGTGTGTGTGTGTGTGTGTGTGTGTGTGTGTGTGTGTGTGTGTATAAAGCCTTCCATGGCTCTGAGGCATTCCTAACCCCAGTCACATGAGCTACAGTGCGTGGTTGTGGGACCCCTTTAGAGAAGCCTCAGCCTCAACCCAGCTGGTAATCACTGTGTGAACAGCACGCCTGGGATCAAACCTGTGTTTACATTCATACAATCTCCCTCATATATCTCATAGGAGGGAAAAGACTCCCTTATGACTCCATTACCCAAGATCCACCAGTAATACCCTTCTCTGATTGGTGGCACAATTACTCACTGATGTACAATGGCAAAATGAATTCCAGTGCTCAAATTGGTTTTTATATTGTGGGAAATCAATTATATTGAGGAAAAAAATCTATGACATTTCTATTTTAATTAGCTTTTTTTTGGCATGACGTATTGATACATATTGCCAAAGAACAAACTCCCTCACCAATGACAAAACTACAATGAAAATGAAAACATTAGAAATATGCAGAGGTTGGTAATGGTATTGTCTATCCCCTGGTCCATCCGTCTGTCCCACAGTGCCATGCGTGGGCCCAGCAGTCACCTCACATTGCCTCAACCACAGATCTAGGTTCAGATTGTCTGACCCGTAATCCAAACCTTAACCATTAAGAAGAAGATGAAAAAATATCTGACCCTGACTCAGTGGCCCTGACTACTTCTTCTTCTTCTGACTCTTGTAGAGGACCTCCAATAACCGAACAAAAGGCCCATTCTAGAGCTAGACAGGAAGTTGAAGCCTCAGCCCTGGCTGCTAACCCCCCTCCCCCTACCTCTTCCCTCTCTCTCTCTCCCTCCTCCTCTTCCCTCTCTCTCTCTCCCTCCTCCTCTTCCCTCTCTCTCCCTCCTTCTCTTCTCTCTCTTTTTCTCTCTCCCTCCCCCTCCCCCTCCCCCTCTTTCTAGCCTCCACTGCTGTGCCTGTTAGTGTTTTCTTCTCATAGGCTTATTTTTTTCCACTGGGAAAGAAAGAGGGAAGGAGGGGGGGGGTGACTAGGAAAGAAAAGAGGAGGGAAAGAGGGGGGAAGAGGTCGCTAGGTGGGAGGGGGGAAGCAAGCGGGTGAGGGGGTATTGGAAAGGGGGGGGGGGGGGGTTAAGAGAACAAAGCAGGAATTTAAATAGCAGCCAGATTCCCCCACCCCTCCCTCTAGCCCTCCAATCCTCCTTCCTCCTCCTATACTCCCCCACAAGCCCCCCCTTTTTATGTGTTCGCGAGAGCAGCTTGGGGTGGGGTGGGGGATCCCCCTGCTCCCCCCTTTACAAGAACTGTGTGAGATGAAAAGGGATGCTATTCACACAGGGGTGGTGGGGTGGGGTTTGTGTGTGTCGGAAGGTGGGGGTTGTGTTTACACTAATACAGAGGGACCCCCCACCCAAGTCTCACCCTCGACCACCTGGTTCAGACCAACCCTAACCCAGCACCTGGTCACCCACTACTGGGGAAAGACTCCCAGTGATCCCCCTGGACACAGCAAAGGCTGGAGGGAATTGAGCCAGGTCATTTCCATAGTCCTATTGAAGAAGGGGTTTGATTTGAGGGTCATATCGCTCCTAAAGGGCTGCATTGTATGCAGGTCTTTGCTTAGTCCTGCACTAACACACCTGATTAAACTAATCAACTATGGTCTTCAAGACAACTTTTAGTTTGAGGTGTTAAAACAAAAGCCTGTACAGACTGGATACTCTCCAGGAACAGAATTTGCCCGCCTTTTCTATGCGTCTAAAGGCAATGGTTTTTGTTCATTTAGTTTGTTAGAACAAAAGCGAACATAAATGACTTTTAAAAAGTGAAGACAGCTGTTCGTCCAAGTTGTTTACTAGCGGTGTCCTGCACGATGAAATGTTCTAACTCTGCAAACTCTTCTGAGGCGAATTCTTCTCAAGCGAACTCCAACCCACCACCGTCTTGGATTGGTCAAATTAAATGGGAGGGTTCCCTGAGGTTACTTTTTCTCTATAGGCGTGTTCAAACTGCACCTTAGCCCAGGACTAAGAGCCTCCTTAGGCCTGGGCTAAGTGAGATTTTAGCCCAGGGCTAAGCAAGTGTTCACACTTGCACATTCTAAAGTGGGCTTACACCAACCTTAGCCCAGGGCTAGCTGGCCCTGCTCCGGAGCAGGGTTAGCACCGACTTTTCTGAGCTAGCCCCAGAAACACAGTGCCAAAATAGCAAGTGTGGAACCGGGTCAAGAACAACACCAAGAATGCTCATTTTCCAATCACAAAACCATCACTTTCACTTAATTTACATATGCTCGTGATGCTCGTGAATCCTTCCATCTGACGACAAAAACCAAAATACTTTCATCCCTGCAAAAACAATGGTTGCTATGCCTTTCAAAAATGGTTGCAGGCTGTCTAACTTCTTGTCACTTAGCCAACTAAAGCTGCAAGCTCTACAGCTGGAAGGGCAGCAAATGCTAAATTGTATCTGTTTTCATTCTATTGACATTTAATTACATATATCCATCATAACAATATTGTTGCATGATTTCGCCTGGATCAGAAATGTTGATGTCTTGTTCGTTCACAGCATTCTCTGTACATGGGAGAGATCGAATTTCAAAAGTGAAACAATGTTTCCCATGTCGGACAGGCAGACAGCAAGGTTTATACAAACCATCACTGTTGGAAATCAAATGCTATAATAATAATATAATATGCCATTTAGCAGACGCTTTTATCCAAAGTGACTTACAGTCATGTGTGCATACATTTTTACGTATGGGTGGTCCCGGGGATCGAACCCACTACCCTGGCATTACAAGCGCCATGCTCTACCAATTGAGCTACAGAGGACCGTAAACTAGGCCATAAGCAAGAGGAAATACCTAGCAGTATGCAGAGACAGTGGAAAACACAAGGAGTTTGCCATAACGATAGCTAGCTATCGTATTTCAAAGGCAACCTAGCTGGTTATGTGCCATTCTGTAAAGCTAACTCTTATTAGCAAGTTAGCTTGACTAAAACCACTGGGTTACGTGATTCGTGCCTGCCACCATCTACTGTACTGGGGTGTTATAGACGCAAACTCAAATTGGAGTTCCATAAGAAAATAAGCCAGTGTTAATAAAAACGTGAAACTTGATTACATTGACAGGGAAGACCTGATCCTAGATTAGCATTCTTACTCTGAGATGATGATCGCACCCCCAGTAAGACTGGCTGGCTGAAGGTTCAGAGTTCAGCAGAGATTAGAACCAGGGTTTGTGTGATGAATGACCAGGTTTGGTCTCCACGTTGTTGGCTATTGTTTACCCATTCAAAGTCTTTTGCTGCTCCAAAGCCCCTGAACAATCTGTGAAAAGCGTGCCAAGAAAACAACCACCACCCCCCCTCCCACTCCTTTTCTCCTTCCTCCTCCGCCCTCCTTTTCTCCTTCCTTCTCCACCTCCTCGCCAATGAGTCCATCCCTTTGCTAACTCGTCTGTTTCCCACCCGTTGCTTGGCAAATGGCAGGAAGTGCATCATAACAGACGTCAAACTACAGAAAGAGCTTCCAGGAAGTACAACTTCTGGGATGTGTGGGGGTGTAAGGGGATGTGGGAGGTTGTTGGAGGCAGCTGCCCTGACCTGGAAAATGGACCAAAGACTTTGAAGTGTCCGAAACCGGCAATGTTTGAGAATGTATGTGGGATGGGAAATATTGAAATGCTCCAGAATAATTTCTAAATAGCTATTAAAAAAAAGAATGCAAAAAAGTCCCCTTATTGTAATTGTAAGACATTGACGTAACAAGAGTCATGATCCTTTACTCAAATTCGGACATCATACAGAAACCAAAAATCCATGTAGAAATCTATGGAGAAAAAGTCCATCAAAAATGTAATAAGCCCTTTATATCAGATGAGGAATACATTTATGATAATAACCCATTTATAAACATTTAATAACATAGTTACAACATATTTCCTGTGGTGGCGCTCACACCCCCATAATGTGAACACATTGCAGTAGCGTCACATAGGCACCAGGGGGCACTGTAGGTAAATTGACTTCTTCAGCTCCAGCTCCCTCACGTTAAAATCGCAGTGTCCGTTCATGGGAGCTACACTGTCTAACGTGGAGCCTGGAAAAAGAAAACCACATTTAGGAGTGTTTGAGTGTGTGAGGTGACTCACTCTCCCCTCTCCAAGCCCGCACACACACACACACACACACACACACACACACACACACCCTAAGATGGGGGCTATATGATGTATCTATCTGTGTGCGTGTGCGTGTGCGTGTGTATATGTGTGAAGATGTCCCAGGTAAAAACATAAAGACATGGCCACCTTATGTTCAAAACCAAACACTTTGTCTCTGAACGAGTGAGCTGGTCCAAGGTGCCCTTGACAGCTAATGTGAAGCGATAAACAATGATGGTGCTATCATCGATAGTATTGTCCAGTTATTGGTGATATATAGCTATGTTATAGCACCGTAACAACATGATCAGTAACACAGTAAGCCTCTGTCAATAGGAGTTGTTTGTGTTGTACTAGTGAGGCCGTGATGTGGACAGTTGTATAATGGAGTTATTGCCTGATCTGACAAAGGACTCTGGGATATGGTTGCCATTCTAGCCAACATAGCAGCAGTAACATGAGTGTGTGTGTGTGTGTGTGTGTGTGTGTTTGAGACACAATAGGCTACAAGGAAGAAATAGTTGAAAAGGGTGTGTCCGAGACAAGAGCAGAAATACTGTTCTGTGTGTGTGTGTGCACTTGTGTGCCTGTGTGTGTGTGTATGCTTGTGTGCCTGTGTGTGTGTGCATGTGAGTGCATGCTGTGCCCACTGCTGTAGGTGATTGTAGTGTGTTGACTGCCGGTTGCCAGCGAGAACATCCACATATTAATTATCTACAGTAGTTGATGTGGCTCTTTTTTGCTAGTTAAATTCTCCTCGCCCTCTTTCTCTCCTCTCTGTTTTTTTCCTTCTCTCTCTTCTCTCTCTCTTCCTGCTGGCTGCAACATTTCCTTCCCCTCCATCTCACCTCCGCTCAGTCCTCCCTCTCTCCCTCCACCCTTCCTCCCTCCCTCTCTCCCTCCACCCGTCCTCTCTCCCTCCCTCCCTCTCTCTCTCTGTCTGTTTGCAGATTAAACTGGCAGCCTGCCAGTTTTTCATATTTCCTGGCAGCAAAGGGGCTAGCCAACTTCCTGGAAGGGAGGGGCCTCACGAAAGGTTACATTTGCACAATGTGCCTATGGAAAAACACAGCGCAAGGGGAGAGAGAGCAAGAGAGAGCGAGAGCGAGAGAGAGAGAGAGAGAGAGAGAGGGAAGAGGGACGGGGGAAGTGTGAGGGTTGAGAGAGGGGAGGTAGAGGGGGCCATTGGGAAGGAGGGGGGATTGACAGGGAGAGAGAGAGAGAGAGAGAGCTCGGTTCAACTAAACGACTCCACCATTCTGCTGTGCTCGGGTAATGGAAAAAGCCCTCCAGGGGAATATTCAGCATGCAAGAGTATCGAGTTGCGCTCCATCATTACAATGATGTCTAAACCCCCCTTCCCTCTCCCTCCCTCTCCCTCCCTCTCCCTCCCTCTCCCTCCCTCTCCCTCCCTCCTCCGCAATGCCCCATCCCTTGTTCCTTTTTACCGTCTTTTCTCCCTCCCTCTCGCTCTCTCTCTCTCCCTCTCTCTCTCTCTCTCTCTCTCTCTCTCTCTCTCTCTCTCTCTCTCTCTCTCTCTCTCTCTCTCTCTCTGTATGAAATGAAAAGGTTTTGTGGGAGGCTAGCTCTGGGACAGAAAAGGTTTGTTTGAAATGCGGTGGTTTGATGTGTGTTAAGGCAATGCGCAGAGGCAGATAGAGAGAAAGGGGGCTGGTTGGAGGGTAGTGGTTTTTGTCGGGTGGAGGGGTGTGTGTGTGTGTGTTTGTGTGTGGAGGATGGGGGGTTCTGTTGTGGTTCATACACAAACACACATCCACCGCAAAATAAATCTTTCCCCATCTAGCTGTGTTGGGTTGAGTGAATGTGGACGCGGAAAGGGAGAAAGAGAAAGGGAAGCTAGTGAAGACCGGTATAGGGAAAGAAGAGAACCTTCAATGGTTGACCTCTGTAGCGGGCTAGATTTCCATATAACCTTCCATTCCACGCTCCCTCCATCCCTCTATCTTTCCATGGAGGGCCCTCAAAACAACGTACACCAACACAGTCTTTCATTTGCATTTACCTTCCTTTGTCCTCCTTGATACATTTCTACCTTTTATAGACCTTTAGACCGCCACTATATCTTCTGTAGAACTCCTCCATCTCCAACCGCACTCAAAAATAGTTTTTAATGTAAGAGAGGATTTACTTAATATGTTAACTAGCGCTCACAGTCTCAGATCAGAATTAGACTTTCATCCATGTTTCTCAAACTTCACATTTCGAAGTGGTTGCAAACATCACATTTCAAAGTGTTTAAGGTTAAGTTTAGGCATTAACTCTGAAATCTTAAGGTTAGGCATTAACTTCGAATGGTTAAGGTAAGGGTTAAGATTTGGGAAGGCTTAAAACAAAAATCTCAAAAACAACTCTCAATCGCTGTATTCAAGCTTGCAACCTTTGGAATCGGAGCCAGATGCTTACGTCCTTTCGCCATCCTCCATCTCCAATGCCCTAGCAAAACTGAAACCTACTTGAAAGTAACAGCACTCACTGTTTCCACGTTATCTCCCGACGTCCTTAGACATGGATGGACTTCGAATACTGACTTGTATCACAGGTGACCTGGCTGAATATGTATAGTTGATATACTAGGGTAGTTTCTTCTAGAAGGGAGACAGTGTTAGTTAATCTGTAACTTGTTCGTCTACTCGTCATGATTTTCATCTTCTCCTCCGAAGAGAATTTCCCACGTGGCTTTTTGCCACTTGAATATGATCTTTGCTTCAAGCAAGTATGCATTTGGTGTATTTAACATTCATGCCAGATTGACAAGTTGGCTACCACAAACTAGCCAATTAAGTTTTTTACCGGTATTTACCTAGTTTTTACCTAATTTGATACAACTCAAGGATAGCTTATTGTAGGCCTACAGCCACAAAGTGATCTGCAAAATTTAAAACATGAAGTGTATGGAATTACTGTCCCACAGTAAACAACACTACACCAAAATATAAAACATGATAGTCAGGGTAAAGAATATAGGGATACCTAGTCAGTTGTACAACGGAAATGTGTCTTCCGCATTTAACCCAACCCCTCTGAATCAGAGAGGTGCGGAGGGCTGCCTTAACCGACATCCACGGCGCCTGGGGAGCAATGGGTTAACTGCCTTGCTCAGGGGCAGAACAACAGAGTTTTACCTTGTCAGCTCGGGGGATTTGATACAGCAACCTCTCAGTTACTGGCCCAACGCTCCTACCCGCCAGGCTACCTGCCGCCCGAATGGTTAAAGTTCTACTCGCTTGCAAATGCTGTAGTCAAGCTACAAAAGTAACACCAGATCGTAACTCTGCTGTTAGTTGTTATGCTCAAGGTAATCAAAAAATAGATGTCTAGAAGGAAATCTATTTACCACTTTTGGTAGAAGATGACCTTCCATGTATCTTGCTTGGTCTATATGTATTCTAACAGGCAGCCCTACGTGTCCTGCTGTTTGCAGGTCCATATAGTCCTACAACTCTCTTTTTGTTTACCATCGGAGGGCCTACAAGACAAGCGTTTCAAAGAGAGGGCGAGGCATAGAGAGAGATGGATACCCAGACAACAAGGCCAAAGGGTCGATAGGGCACCTGAGGCGCTTTCTCAGATGATCTGTCCAAAAAGATGTGTCGGAATGTCCCTAGAGAGGATCCTTAGCGTATAGCTTTTTTTTGGAACTGAATGCTAAGGCCAAGGAAAGTTAAATGGCCAAGGAATCACGGAAAATACTAAGACAGCTATAGCTATGGTAGGTATGCTAATAGTTCATTTTAGCTTCTTAAAGCTGATCTAATGGGTTGGCTTTAGTTGTAAATGTAGGCAGCAGGGTCACTTTTCAAGTTTTCGTTCTTTGCACTGTCAAATTCTGCCCTCTACAGTGAGTGAATTTGTTATTTTTATTCCTGAGGAGAGTGTTTTTTCTGGAAGGTATGTAGAGGATCTGAAGAGGGAATAAATGCTGTACCAGAATCCCTTTCATGTCAATTTGAGTTTCCTCCACTTCAACCTCCCGCTGAGAGAAAGGCCTGAGCCACGCAGAGCGTAGCATCACAGACACAGGCACAAATACACACACACACAAACACACACACACACTCACACACAGCTGCATATGAAGGGTCATGTCTTCGCACCTGACACACACACACACACACACACACATTCTGTTCTTCTATCCTTGTGGGGACCTAAAATGTATTTCCATTCAAAATCCTAACCCCTAACCCTTACCCTTACCCTAACCTTAACCTTAACCTTAACCTTAACCTTAACCTTAACCTTAACCTTAACCTTAACCCTAACCTTAACCTTAACCTTAACCTGTAACCCAAACCCTAAACCTAAACCTAAACCTAACTCCTAACCCTAACTCTAATTCTTACCCTAATTGTAACCCTAACCCTAAACCTAACCCCTAAGCTTAAAATGACCTTTGTCCACACACAGAGGACAGGGGTGAAGCTTTGTCTACTTCATCGGCTGGGTTAATAGTGCTGCTCTGGAAAGCATATATACTGTTAGTGAAGAAAATGCCAAAACACAGTGGATGACCTACAATTTGTCCAGATCAACACTCCTATACATAACACTAGTTTTGTTCCATATGATCTTACAGGAAAACACATCTTTCCAATTACTTATTAACTTCTTAATTGGAAGAAGTTTAGACCCCCCAGTACCCCTCTCTACCACACACCCCACCCCTTTCACTCTCCTCTATCTGTGTGCGTGTGTATGTTCCTCCCCATACCAGACAGTGTCTAGACTGAGGCAATTACAGACAGCGCTTGAACGCCTGCCTCTGCCTAGACTTTGAGGGATTCACAACGGCCCCCATCAAATACAGCAGGGGAGAGAGTGAGAGGGGGAGAGAGTGAGAGGGGGAGAAAGAGACAGAAAGGGAGAGCTGGGGGGGATTTTGAGGCAGGGAGGTTATCAGCTGCAACATTCTTCATCTGTCCCTCTCTCCTCCTCCTCCCTCTATCAGTTTTGGGAGGACCAAAGGGGAACGAGGTGCCGTTATTCTGCTCTGAGGCAAAGCTGAGATTGGAGACTGACTTAACTCATTGACTGGCACAAACGTCACAGCAATCCACGGAGGGTGTCGTTGGTTGGACAAACCAAGATCTGTTACAATAACAATAGAATTTCAAAATATATATCCATTCTCTTTCCAAACTGATATTATTTTCTGCAAACATTCAGCTTAAAGACAAAAGGGAAAAGATTTTGGTCTCTGTCAATCAAGATCTGAACTTATTTTAGTAGTCAAAGACAAAATGGAACCCAGATGCATAATCTCTAAAGTTATTATACATTGAGAGGTTGAAGACCTCAGATTCCACCCAACACTCTTAGTTTCAATTGAGGATATAGTTAATTGAGGATTTGACCAACACAGTCTCTCACAACAGCATTTCGCTGTTGTGAGAGACTCTATGAAAACCGGTTGGAAGAATATCAACATAGACATACATAGAACATCATGACACCAATGGGACTGTTGATGGCAAGAAAGTATATTTTGAATATTTGAGAGCTTTTTTTTCTGTGTGAAAAATGTCTCAGTCCTAACCCCTTCCTCTCTCCCTTCTCTCCCCTCATAATGTGTCTATCTATGGGGCCTGCCTGGTGTCTGTCTATAGCTAGAGGATCACCGCCAGCACACTACCCCACCCCCGACTAAATATCACACATTCCAATGCTCTCTCTCTCTCTCTCTCTCTCTCTCTCTCTCTCTCTCTCTCTTATATATATATAGTACCAGTCAAAAGTTTGGACACACCTACTCATTCAAGGGTTTTTCTTTATTTTTACTATTTTCTACATTGTAGAATAATAGTGAAGACATCAAAACTATGAAATAACACATATGGAATCATGTAGTAACCAAAAAAGTGTTAAACAAATCAAAATATATTTTATATTTGAGATTCTTCAAAGTAGCCACCTTTTGCCTTGATGACAGCTTTGCACTCTCTATTTATATGTATATATATATATATATATATATATATATATATATATAACAGTGGGGAGAACAAGTATTTGATACACTGCCGATTTTGCAGGTTTTCCTACTTACAAAGCATGTAGAGGTCTGTAATTCTTATCATAGGTACACTTCAACTGTGAGAGACGGAATCTAAAACAAAAATCAAGAAAATCACATTGTATGATTTTTAAGTAAATAATTTGCATTTTATTGCATGACATATGTATTTGATACATCAGAAAAGCATAACTTAATATTTGGTACAGAAACCTTTGTTTGCAATTACAGAGATCAAACTTTTCCTGTAGGTCTTGACCAGGTTTGCACACACTGCAGCAGGGATTTTGGCCCACTCCTCCATACAGACCTTCTCCAGATCCTTCAGGTTTCGGGGCTGTCGCTGGGCAATACGGACTTTCAGCTCCCTCCAAAGATATTCTATTGGGTTCAGGTCTGGAGACTGGCTAGGCCACTCCAGGACCATGAGATGCTTCTTACGGAGCCACTCCTTAGTTGCCCTGGCTGTGTGTTTCGGGTCGTTGTCATGCTGGAAGACCCAGCCACGAACCATCTTCAATGCTCTTACTGCGGGAAGGAGGTTGTTGGCCAAGATCTCGCGATACATGGCCCCATCCATCCTCCCCTCAATACGGTGCAGTCGTCCTGTCCCCTTTGCAGAAAAGCATCCCCAAAGAATGATGTTTCCACCTCCATGCTTCACGGTTGGGATGGTGTTCTTGGGGTTGTACTCATCCTTCTTCTTCCTCCAAACACGGCGAGTGGAGTTTAGACCAAAAAACTATATTTTTGTCTCATCAGATCACATGACCTTCTCCCATTCCTCCTCTGGATCATCCAGATGGTCATTGGCAAACTTCAGACGGGCCTGGACATGCGCTGGCTTGAGCAGGGGGGACCTTGCGTGCGCTGCAGGATTTTAATCCATGACGGCGTAGTGTGTTACTAATGGTTTTCTTTGAGACTGTGGTCCCAGCTCTCTTCAGGTCATTGACCAGGTCCTGCCGTGTAGTTCTGGGCTGATCCCTCACCTTCCTCATGATCATTGATGCCCCACGAGGTGAGATCTTGCATGGAGCCCCAGACCGAGGGTGATTGACCGTCATCTTGAACTTCTTCCATTTTCTAATAATTGCGCCAACAGTTGTTGCCTTCTCACCAAGCTGCTTGCCTATTGTCCTGTAGCCCATCCCAGCCTTGTGCAGGTCTACAATTTTATCCCTGATGTCCTTACACAGCTCTCTGGTCTTGGCCATTGTGGAGAGGTTGGAGTCTGTTTGATTGAGTGTGTGGACAGGTGTCTTTTATACAGGTAACGAGTTCAAACAGGTGCAGTTAATACAGGTAATGAGTGAAGAGCAGGAGGGCTTCTTAAAGAAAAACTAACAGGTCTGTGAGAGCCGGAATTCTTACTGGTTGGTAGGTGATCAAATACTTATGTCATGCAATAAAATGCAAATTAATTACTTAAAAATCATACAATGTGATTTTCTGGATTTTTGTTTTAGATTCCGTCTCTCACAGTTGAAGTGTACCTATGATAAAAATTACAGACCTCTACATGCTTTGTAAGTAGGAAAACCTGCAAAATCGGCAGTGTATCAAATACTTGTTCTCCCCACTGTATATATATATATATATACAGCTGTGGAAAAAATTAAGAGACCACTGCAAATCTTTCTTAAATCAGCATCTCTACATGTATGACAACCATTCCATTCCAGTGTCCGTTGAATTCCAACACAGGTACACCTCATTCTACTGAATTAGGTACTGATTAGGTGATCACCTGAACCAAATCTTATTTAACGAGGAAAATTATAAAAACCACTGCTGTGGTCATCACTATCCTCTTGCAATAGGCAAGAACAAAAACAGTGCTAATAGTACCTCAAAAGTAATATTAATCAAAAAATAACTATTGACCATTCCAAAAGAGTTCAATTCTGGCTTTACTGGCAGAGGGATACAGTGAGCGTCAGGTTGCTTCCATCCTTGGAATTTCAAAGACGGCGGTTCATAAGAACAAGGTCAAGCAGCAGACATTGGGGACAGCAAAGCTACAGACTGGCAGAGGGCGAAAACGACTCTCTACTGACCGGGATGACCGCCAACTCATTCAAATGTCACTCAACAACCGTAGGATGACATCAAGTGACCTACAAAAAGAATGGCAAACGGCAGCTGGGGTGAAGTGCACGGCGAGGACGGTTCGAAACAGGCTCCTAGGGGCAGGGCTGAAGTCGTGCAAAGCTAGAAAAAAGCCCTTCATCAATGAGAAGCAAAGAAGAGCCAGGCTGAGGTTTGCAAAAGACCATAAGGATTGGACCGTAGAGGACTGGAGTAAGGTCATCTTCTCTGATGAGAAAATGTTTCAGCTTTGCCCAACACCTGGTCGTCTAATGGTTAGACGGAGACCTGGAGAGGCCTACAAGCCACAGTGTCTCGCACCCACTGTGAAATCTGGTGGAGGATCGGTGATGATCTGGGGGTGCTTCAGCAAGGCTGGAATCGGGCAGATTTGTCTTTGTGAAAGACGCATGAATCAAGCCACGTACAAGGTTGTCCTGGAAGGAAACTTGCTTCCTTTTGCTCTGACATTGTTCCCCAACTCTGAGGATTGGTTTTTCCAGCAGGACAATGCGCCATGCCACACAGCCAGGTCAATCAAGGTATGGATGGAGGACCACCAGATCAAGACCCTGTCATGGCCAGCCCAATCTCCAGACCTGAACACCATTGAAAACTTCTGGAATGTGATCAAGAGGAAGATAGATGGTCACAAGCCATCAAACAAAGCCGAGCTGCTTGAATTTTTGTGCCAAGAGTGGCATAAAGTCACCCAACATCAATGTGAAAGACTGGTGGAGAGCATGCCAAGACGCATGAAAGCTGTGATTGAAAATCAGGGTTATTCCACCAAATATTGATTTCTGAACGCTTCCTAAGTTAAAACATTAGTATTGTGTTGTTTAAAAATGAACATTAACTTCTTTTCTTTGCATTATTCGAGGTCTGACAAAACTATATCCTTTTTGTTATTTTGACCAGTTGTCATTTTCTGCAAAAAAATGCTCTAAATGACAATATTTTTATTTGGAATTTGGGAGAAATGTTGTCAGTAGTTTATAGAATAAAACAAAAATGTTATTTCTACCCAAACACATACCCATAAATAGTAAAACCAGAGAAACTGATAATTTTGCATTGGTCTCTTAATTTTTTCCACAGCTGTATATATATTTCTCTCTCTCTGTATATAAACTCAGCAAAAAAAGAAACGTCCCTTTTTCAGGACCCTGTCTTTCAAAGATAATTCGTAAAAATCCAAATAACTTCACAGATCTTCATTGTAAAGGGTTTATACACTGTTTTCCATGCTTGTTCAATGAACCATAAACAATTAATGAACATGCGCCTGTGGAACGGTCATTAAGACACTAACAGCTTACAGACGGTAGGCAATTAAGGTCACAGTTATGAAAACTTAGGACACTAAAGAGGCCTTTCTACTGACTCTGAAAAACACCAAAAGAAAGATGCCCATGGTCCCTGCTCATCTGTGTGAACATGCCTTAGGCATGCTGCAAGGAGGCATGAGGACTGCAGATGTGGCCAGGGCAATAAATTGCTATGTCCGTACTGTGAGACGCCTAAGACAGCGCTACAGGGAGACAGGACGGACAGCTGATCGTCCTCGCAGTGGCAGACCACGTGTAACAACACCTGCACAGGATCGGTACATCCGAACATCACACCTGCGGGACAGGTACAGGATGGCAACAACAACTGCCCAAGTTACACCAGGAACGCGCAATCCCTCCATCAGTGCTCAGACTGTCCGCAATAGGCGGAGAGAGGCTTGACTGAGGGCTTGTAGGCCTGTTGTAAGGCAGGTCCTCACCAGACATCACCGGCAACAATGTCGCCTATGGGCACAAACCCACCGTCGCTGGACCAGACAGGACTGGCAAAAAGTGCTCTTCACTGACAAGTCGCAGTTTTGTCTCACCAGGGGTGATTTTCGGATTCGCGTTTATCGTCGAAGGAATGAGCGTTACACCGAGGCCTTTACTCTGGAGCGGGATCGATTTGGAGGTGGAGGGTCCATCATGGTCTGGGGCGGTGTGTCACAGCATCATCGGACTGAGCTTGTTGTCATTGCAGGCAATCTCAACGCTGTGCGTTACAGGGAAGACATCCTCCTCCCTCATGTGGTACCCTTGCTGAAAGCTCATCCTGACATGAACCCCCAGCATGACAATGCCACCAGCCATACTGCTCGTTCTGTGCGTGATTTCCTGCAAGACAGGAATGTAAGTGTTCTGCCATGGCCAGCGAAGAGCCCGGATCTCAATCCCATTGAGCACGTCTGGGACCTGTTGGATCGGAGGGTGAGGGCTAGGGCCATTCCCCCCAGAAATGTCTGGGAACTTGCAGGTGCCTTGGTGGAAGAGTGGGGTAACATCTCACAGCAAGAACTGGCAAATCTGGTGCAGTCCATGAGGAGGAGATGCACTGCAGTACTTAATGCAGCTGGTGGCCACACCAGATACTGACTGTTACTTTTGACCCCCACTTTGTTCAGGGACACATTATTCAATTTCTGTTAGTCACATGTCTGTGGAACTTGTTCAGTTTATGTCTCAGTTGTTGAATCTTGTTATGTTCATACAAATATTTACACATGTTAAGTTTGCTGAAAATAAACACAGTTTATCTCTCTCTCTCTCTCTCTCTCTCTCTCTCTCTCTCTCTCTCTCTCTCTCTCTCTCTCTCTCTCTCTCTCTCTCTCTCTCTCTCTCTCTCTCTCTCTCTCTCTCTCTCTTTCTTTCAATTCAAAGGGGCTTTTTTGGCATGGGAAACATATGTTTACATTGCCAAACAAGTGAAATAACACATTTAATACATCAATAATTTTGGGGGGAAATCAACAGTAAACATTGCACTCAAAAAGGTTTCAAAAATATAAAGACATTTCAAGTGTTATATTATCAGCTATGTACAGTGTTTTAGCAATGTGCAAATAGTTGTAGTACAAATAGTGGGGGTAGATAAATAAACAGATACAATGTTGTTTGTGCTCCACTGGTTGCCCTTTTCTCATGGCAATGGGCCACATATCTTGCTGCTGTGATTGCACATTGTGGTATTTCGCCTAACCGATATGGGAGTTTATCAATGTTGGATTCGTTTTCAAATTCTTTGTGGGTCTGTGTGAACTGTGGGAAATATGTGTCTCTAATGTGGTCATACATTTGGCAGGAGGTTAGGAAGTGCAGCTCAGTTTCCACCACATTTTGTGGACAGTGGCCACATATACTGTCTTCTCTTGGGAGCCAGGTCTGCATATGGCAACCTCTCTCAATAGCAAGGCTATGCTCACTGAGTCTGCACATAGTCAAGGATTTTTACAATTTTGGGTCAGTCACAGTGGTCAGGTATTCTGCCACTGTTTACTCTCTGTTTAAGGCCGGATAGCATTCCAATTTGCTCTTTTTGGTTGATTCTTTCCAGTGTATCAAATAGTTATCTTTTTGCCTTCTCATAATTTGGTTGGGTCTAATTGTGTTGCTGGCCTGGGGCTCTGTGGGGTCTGTTTGTGTTTGTGAACAGAGCCCCAGAACCAGCTGGCTGAGGGGACTCTTCTCTAGGTTAATCTCTCTGTAGGTGATGGCTTTGTGGTGGAATGTGTGGGCATCGCTTCCTTTTAGGTGGTTGTAGAATTTAACAGCTTTTTCTGGATTTTGATAACTAGCGGGTATAGTCCTAATTCTGCTCTGCATGCATTGTTTGGGATTTTGCATTGTACGCAAAGTATATTTTTGCAGAATTTTGCATGCAGTGTCAATCGGGTGTTTGTCCCTTTTTGTGAATTATTGGTTGGTGAGTGGACCCCAGACCTCACAACCATAGAGGCCAATGGGTTCTATAACTAATTGAAGTATTTTTTGCCTGATCCCTAATTGTGATGTCGAGTTTTATGTTCCTTCTGATGGCATAGAAGGCCCTTCTTGCCTTGTCTCTTAGATTGTTCACAATCTTGTGGAAGTTAGCTTTGGTGTTGATGTTTAGGCCGAGGTAGGTATAATTATTTGTGTGTTCTAGGGTAACAGTGTCTCGATAGAATTTGTATTTGTTGTCCTGGCAACTAGACTAGAATAATGTATGCACACATGACTGTAAGTCGCTTTGGATAAAAGCGTCTGCTAAATGGCATATTATTAGACCTTTTTTGGAACACCATTATTTTTGTCTTACTGAGATTCACTGTCATGGCCCAAGTCTGACAGAATCTGTGCAGAATATCTAGGTGCTGCTTGGTTTGGGACAGAAGCACCAGATCATCAGTAAACAGTAGACATTTCCGGGTCCAGTAGGGTGAGGCCGGGTGCTCCAGACTGTTCTAGTGAGTCCAGGGAGATATCTGGGGTGAGATCCCTTCAAGACACACCCCTGATGCGCCTGCACCTACTTACATATTTGTAGAATATTTTAACTCCGGAAAGGGTATGTGTCAACATGCTGACATATCTAAGCCTTTATAATTAGGCATGAATGAATCCACATACTTTCAGAAAGGTATCACACTGTATCTGTAGTCATTACCTGATCATTTATGGATCCATATTTCTCAAAAAATGAATGATTTCAATAGATATCCTTACATGATATGTAATATTCATCCTCATATGTCTGATCAAAAATGGACTAAATCTGACTCATGATCAATCTCCAGCACCCAAATGATTTTACCTGTTCAGGTGTCGAAAACCAGTTAGTTATTACCCCCCTATCAAGCCTAGCTAACTAGCTAGCTAGCCCTACTGGCCAAATAAGTGAATGTTCTTGATTCTAGTTACTAAGATAAATAAAACATATTAAATTAGCTACTCACTTTAGCGTTAACTTCTTTGAGGTATTTTCTGAACAGCTTCTAACTTATTTGTTTCTCCAGTTGTCAGTTTGACCACACATTGTTAAAAAACTCATTTGTGGCGCACCACATTCAAAAATGACAGTTGGAACTCCACAGCAGAAAATAGGATTCCTGTTGCTAGGCTACCAGTTACAGTGCTTTTAGCTTGCAGTTTGCGCGTGCCTTTATGCAGAAGGAATACAAAAAGTTTAGCTAGTGTCTGAAAGAATTATGTTGATTTAATATTTTCAAATATTGACCTCAAAACGCAAATAAGCATAAGAAATTATCCGTATTTAGCATATCAAAAAGATATGGACCTCAGTCAAGAGCATATGTCAAGAGTATGTGCTGAGAAAATACAGTGGCTTGCGAAAGTATTCACCCCCCTTGGCATTTTTCATATTTTGTTGCCTTACAACCTGGAATTAAAATGGATTTTTTGGGGGGTTGTATCATTTGATTTACAGAACATGCATACCACGTTGAAGATGCAAAATATTTTTTGGGGTGAAACAAACAAGAAATAAGAAAAAAAACTTGAGCGTACATAACTATTCAAAGTCAATACTTTGTAGAGCCACCTTTTGCAGCAATTACAGCTGCAAGTCTCTTGGGGTATGTCTCTATAAGCTTGGCACATCTAGCCACTGGGATTGTTGCCCATTCTTCAAGGCAAAACTGCTCCAGCTCCTTCAAGTTGGATGGGTTCCGCTGGTTTACAGCAATCTTTAAGTCATACCACAGATTCTCAATTGGATTGAGGTCTGGGCTTTGACTAGGCCATTCCAAGACATTTAAATGTTTCCCCTTAAACACTCGAGCGTTGCTTTAGCAGTATGCTTAGGGTCATTGTCCTGCTGGAAGGTGAACCTCCGTCCCAGTCTCAAATCTCTGGAAGACTGAAACAAGAATTTCCCTGTATTTAGCGCCATCCATCATTCCTTCAATTCTGACCAGTTTCCCAGTCCCTGCCGATGAAAAACATCCCCACAGCATGATGCTGCCACCGCCATGCTTCACTTAGATTGCACACAGGTGGACTTTATTTAACTAATTATGTGACTTCTGAAGGTAATTGGTTGCACCAGATCTTATTTAGGTGCTTCATAGCAAAGGGGGTGAATACATATGCACGAGATGTCCACATACAGTTGAAGTCGGAAGTTTACATACACCTTAGCCAAATACATTTAAACTCAGTTTTTCACAATTCCTGACATTTAATCCTAGTAAAAATTCCCTGTTTTAGGTCAGTTAGGATCACCACTTTATTTTAAGAATGTGAAATGTAGGAATAATAGTAGAGAGAATGATTTATTTAAGCTTTTACTTCTTTCATCACATTCCCAGTGGGTCAGATGTTTACATACACTCAATTAGTGTTTGGTAGCATTGCCTTTAAATTGTTTAACTTTGGTCAAACGTTTTGGGTAGCCTTCCACAAGCTTCCCACAATAAGTTGGGTGAATTTTGGCCCATTCCTCCTGACAGAGCTGGTGTAACTGAGTCAGGTTTGTAGGCCTCCTTGCACGCACACACTATTTCAGTTCTGCCCACAAATGTTCTATAGGATTGAGGTCAGGGCTTTGTGATGGCCACTCCAATACCTTGACTTTGTTGTCCTTAAGCCATTTTGCCACAACTTTGGAAGTATGCTCCTGAGTGACACAGTGGTCTAAGGCACTGCATCTCAGTGCTTGAGGCATCACTACAGACCCCCTGGTTCGATTCCATGCAATTGGCCCAGCGTCGTCCGGGTTTGACCGGTGTAGGACGTCATTATAAATACGAATTTGTTCTTAACTGACTTGCCTAGTTAAATAAAGGTAAAAATAAATGCTTTGGGTCATTGTCCATTTGGAAGACCCATTTGCGACCAAGCTTTAACTTCCTGACTGATGTCTTGAGATGTTGATTCAATTTAGCCACATAATTTTCCTTCCTCTTGATGCCATCTATTTTGTGAAGTGCACCAGTCCCTCCTGCAGCAAAGCACCCCCACAGCATGATGCTGCCACCCCCGTGCTTCACGGTTGGGATGGTGTTCTTCGTCTTGCAAGCAACCCCCTTTTTCTTCCAAACATAACGATGGTCATTATGGCGAACAGTTCTATTTTTGTTTCATCAGACCAGAGGACATTTCTCCAAAAAGTACGATCTTTGTCCCCATGTGCAGTTGCAAACCGTAGTCTGGCTTTTTTTATGGCGGTTTTGGAGCAATGGCTTCTTCCTTGCTGAGTGGCCTTTCAGGTTATGTCGATATAGGACTTGTTTTACTGTGGATATAGATACTTTTGTACCTGTTTCCTCCAGCATCTTCACAAGGTCCTTTGCTGTTGTTCTGGGATTGATTTGCACTTTTCGCATCAAAGTACGTTCATCTCTAGGAGACAGAACGCGTCTCCTTCCTGAGCGGTATGAAGGCTGCATGGTTCCATGGTGTTTATACTTGCGAACTATTGTTTGTACAGATTAACTTGGTACCTTCAGGCGTTTGGAAATTGCTTCCAAGGATGAACCAGACTTGTGGAGGTCTACAATTGTTTTTCTGAGGTCTTGGCTGATTTATTTTGATTTTCCCCTGATGTCAAGCAAAGAGGCACTTAGTTTGAAGGTAGGCCTTGAAATACATCCCCAGGTACACCTCCAATTGACTCAAATGATGTCAATTAGCCTATCAGAAGCTTCTAAAGCCATGACATCATTTTCTGGAATTTTCCAAGCTGTTTAAAGGCACAGTCAACTTAGTGTATGTAAACTTCTGACCTACTGGAATTGTGATACAGTGAATTATAAGTGAAATAATCTGTCTGTAAACAATTGTTGGAAAAATTACTTGTGTCATGCACAAAGTAGATGTCCTAACCGACTTGACAAAACTATAGTTTGTTAACAAGAAATTTGTGGAGTGGTTGAAAAACAAGTTTTAATGACTCCAACCTAAGTATATGTAAACTTCCGACTTCAACTGTTGGCCTATCTCAGGATATCTAATGAGTCAATATCCGGCCAAACCATGTATGAGATCCGGATGGAATCCAAAAATGATTTGTGCATGAAAGAAAAATATGGATTTCATATTTGACATATTATTGAGCATGTGCTGAAAACTCAGAAATGCATCAGAAATCATCTTTATTTTCAGCATATCAAAAAGCATATCAAGATCCGGATATGGACCTCAGCCAAGAGAAGCATATCTGGAATCAATATGGCTTCATATCTTGAATGTGTTGAGAAAACCCAGATATGCGATGTATACAGTCAGTATTTGTCAACATGAAGAGAGAAAATAGGATGTCACATATCTCAGGATATTGAATGAGTCCATATCCGGCCATAGGAAGTGTCCATGTGTGATATTTGGAGTAATCCCAATATCATATATGTCTAAAAGACACATCTGGATTCAGAATTTGTCAGGATATGGTGCAAATCCACAAAACTCAAAATCTGCATTGGAAATGCAGGTAGCTTAGTGGTTAAGAGCGTTATGCCAGTAATCGAAAGGTTGCTGGTTCTAATCCCTGAGCCGACTAGGTGAAAAATCTGTCGATGTGCCCTTGAGCAAGGCACTTAACCCTAATTGCTTCTGTAAGTCGCTCTGGATAAGAGCGTCTGCTAAATGACTAAAATGAAATGGTCTGTATTCTCTAGAATATCAAAACATGTCATGTAAAGATATTGACCCTTTTCGCCCAGTGTTGATTTTATGTTTTTCCTCCAACACTGCTTTCCATCAATTTCCATAGCAGACCCTAAAAGGCCCTAAAAATTGTCAAAGACTCCAGCCACCCTAGTCATAGACTGTTCTCTCTGCTCCCGCACGGCAAGCGGTACCGGAGCGCAAAGTCTATGTCCAAAAGGCTTCTTAACAGCTTCTACCCCCAAGCCATAAGACTCCTGAACAGCTAATCAAATGGCTACCAGGACTATTTGCATTGTTTTTTACTTAACACTTATTTTACTTAAAACTGCATTGTTGGTTAAGGGCTTGTAAGCAAACATTTTTTTGAAATCAACAAAGCATGAGAAGGCTTTGCTTTTGTTTTGGTTATTTTGTTTGTCAATAAGGGTGTGCAGGGTGTATACGTGGTCTGTCCTACGGTATTTTGGTATTTTGGAGTTTGCTGTTGATGATACTGCAGAGGATTTTTCAGAGATTGCTGTTGACACAGATTCCACTGTAATTACTGGGACCTCTCTCTCTCTCTCTCTCTCTCTCTATATATATATATATATGTCTCTCTCTCTCTCTCCTCTCTCTCTCTCTGTGTCTCTCTCTCTCCCTCTCTCTCTCTCTCTCTCTCTCTCTCTCTCTCTCTCTCTCTCTCTCTCTCTCTCTCTCTCTCTCTCTCTCTCTCTCTCTCTCTCTCTCTCTCTCTCTCTCTCTCTCTCTCTCTCTCTGTCTGTCTGTCTCTCTCCTCTCTCTCTGTCTGTCTGTCTCTCTCTCTCTCTCTCTCTCTCTCTCTCTCTCTCTCTCTCTCTCTCTCTCTCTCTCTCTCTCTCTCTGTCTCTCTCTCTCTCTCTCTCTCCCCCTCTCTCTCTCTCTCTCTCTCTCTCTGTCTCTCTCTCTCTCCGGTCTCTCTCTCTATCCTCTCTCTCTGTCTCTTTCTCTCTCTCTCCTCTCTCTCTGTCTCTCTCTCTCTGTCTCTCTCTCTCCTCTCTCTCTGTCTCTCTCTCTCTCTCTCTCTCTGTCTCTCTGTCTCTCTCTCTCTGTCTCTCTCTCTCTCTCTCGTCTCTCTCTCTCTCTCCTGTCTCTCTCTCCTCTCTCTCTCTCCTCTCTCTCTGTCTCTCTCTCTCTGTCTCTCTCTCTCTCTCTCTCTCTCTCTCTCTCTCTCTCTCTCTCTCTCTCTCTCTCTCTCTCTCTCTCTGTCTCTCTCTCTTTCTCTCCTTTGTCTCCTTTCTCTTTCTCTGTTTCTGTCTCTATGTCTCTTACTTTACTTTTTGTCCGTCACTGTCCCTTCTTCCCTTTCTGTCTGCATTATCTATATTTTTCTACTACAAGTATAGCAATTTTTCTCTCATGAGCCCGTTTCCCTTCTGCAACTCTCTCTTAGCACTCTGTCTATTTTTCTGTGGCTTTCTATTCCCTTCTCTCTATCGTTCACTCGTTGTCCCCCTCTCTCTCTGTCTCGCTCCCTGTTTCACTCCCCCTTCTCTCTCCCACTGTCTCCATCCTCCCTCTCTCCCTCCCTCCCTCTGTCTCCATCCCCTGCGGTGGTGCACTCCCACCCACTCTCTGACACTGACACACAGGGATGTCTGTGTGTGTGCAGACAGTGGCTCTCTCCCATTGCCACATACTGGGTGACTTCACTGGGTAAAAATGTTCTCCTCTCGCTCTATCCCTTGCTCTCTCTCTCTCCCTCAGAGCCTCTGCCCTCTCCTCTCCTCTTCTCTTCTCTCCACACAGAACTCACACTCCAGCAGCCTGTATGTGCTAGTTTAGCTCAGAGAATCCTAGGCAATCTGTGAAATTAATAAGGTATTGCTAGGGCTAAGTTTCTAGACATTGTTGTTCTAAGATCCATATTGGCTGTACTTTACATAGAGACTATGGAAGCAGATTCATGCCAAAAAACTATATTTGTTTTGACATGAATCTGCTTCCATATAAGACTGTACTCGTCCCATTTCTATGAGCTGAGAAAGAATTCCACTCACACTCATATTTCAGATGTATCTCAGAAACAAATAACAGACAGTTCGTATGTCACGAAGAAAGCAGGGCAGGTAACACTGAATAAAACATTAAAAAATGACAATATCAAAAACACTACACAAACATCACACATAACATACAGTCAAAGACATAGCTCTCTGTGTTTTCAATAGAAGGGGCTGCTTCTTCAGTGAAATATCAGGACGTCTCTCTCGCTGTTGCACAGTGACACTGTACTGTGGCGTGTGTGTGTGTTTGTGTGTGTGTGTGTGTGTGTGTGTGTGTGTCAGGGGGCCCTCGCCCTCCCCTTGTCATAACTGCACCTTGACCTTCCCCACTCAGCTTGTCATTACAGGCCGGTGACCGGGTCTCTCGCCCGGTGACCCATCAGTCTCCACGGTCAAGGTAATATCCGCCGTTTTACACCCCTCTAGAGCCCGGCAGATTAGCCAGCAGCAGCAATTAAGGAGGCAAAGCCCGGGGGCTGGGGATCCCAGACTGTAATGAGGAGATCAATGGCACATTGGTGGCAGCGGTGGGATCTCTTTAACAGTGACATCAACAATGTTGTTTGTGTTGTTGTTCTTGTTTTTCTCCTTCGGGATCGTAAACAAGCAGACACATTTGTTTGTCCTCTGTTGGATTAAAGGGTTTATATGGAGAGCTAGCCAGCAGATTACTCTCTCCCCACCCACCCAGAATGTATGATTGTTGCAGCCGATGGTCAATCCCAGACTGAGTCAGATCTGTGCGGCGTTCTTCTGACCTCACTGACACCAGTCTGGGCCCAGGATGAGTGCTTCCTCCCATCATCCCTGCTTTATGAGGACATCGCCTGGAGGTGGATTGTGAGGTCTTTTATCCAAATGTGTCAGTAAAAACACCTGATTACCATTTTTTTCTTTCTTACACTGCTTAAAAGGCTGCTTTGCAGTTCTATATAGAACCCTTTTGAGGGCCATGGAACCCTTTTTGGTTATATATAGCACAATTTCTTCTAGCAGTTTACCAAGCCTATCTATTACGGTATTTTGTTTCACTGTTCTATTTTAGCACCCCCTGTCACTGTATCCAGTGAGATACATTCTTCATTGCTTTCGTCAGAGAGGGTTTCAAAGCAAAATAAGTTTTAAACAAGAAAACTAGGCTCCTATGCCTGTAAGATTTAAGCATCTGATGTTTCTATCCTAAACCCCCACAGTGGACCATTGATTAGACTGTAACTGTACATTATTTGTTACAACATTGTTGGAAGGCCTTTTCCTCCTGCGAGGCCACCTTTACACAGTTGGAAAAAAAGGGGACTGGCGATGACCAATTTGGTCTGTACTCCTTAATGTATCATGACCTGTTGGAAATCACTAGATCGACCCAATTAAGAAAAATAACAAGATACAATTGGGCCACTAAGAGCTGTGGCACAAAACCAGACATTGTCAGTGTCCCAGATGGCATCCTATTCTCTATATATTGCACTATTTCCCTGGTCAAAAGTAGTGCACTCCATAGGGAATATGGTTCCATTTGGGCACAGCCGTTGAGTCAGGGAAGTGCATGCGTCCTAGTCACATTTTTTTCATTTGAATAACGATTTAGTCTAGTTATTGTCAAAATGACAAAAGCCAATAAATACCCTTTGATTTTAGTCACATCACATTTGTATTGCCTTATTAACCAATAGTAAATCATTGACTTCAATGTGCACACATATACCTAGCCTTGTCCACCCAACATGTTTTTCTGTATATTCTCTTCCCAACAGCAGAAATATGACAAACATACACTGAGTGGACAAAACATTACGCACACCTCCTCTTTCCATGTCATAAACTGACCACGTGAATCCAGGTGAAAGCTATGATCCTTTATTGATGTCACTTGTTAAATCCACTTCAATCAGTGTAGATAAAGGGGAAGAGACAGGTTAAAGAAGGATTTTTAAGCCTTTGGACAAATGAGACATGAATTGACTATTTGTGCCATTCAGAGGGTGAATGGGCAGGACAAAAGATTTAAGTGCTTTTGAACGCGGTATGGTAGTAGGTGAGTGTGTCAAGAACTGCAACGCTGCTGGGTTTTTCACGCTCAACAGTTTCCAAGGTGTATCAAGAATGGTCCACCACCCAAAGGATATCCAGTCAACTTGACACAACTGTGGGAAGCAATGGAAGGTGTTCCTAATGTTTTGTACACTCAGTGTACATAAGAATTAGCCGGCCATATACATTCCTAATTTATTCAGAGAGAGAGAGAGAGAGAGAGAGAGAGAGAGAGAGAGAGAGAGAGAGAGAGAGACTCAAGTCTGAGTCACTGGGCCCACATAAACTCCAAATAAAGCTATTTACCCAGTCAGATATAGTGTAATGACAAGAGGTATTATTTACCCAGTCAGATATAGTGTAATGACAAGAGGTATTATTTACCCAGTCAGATATAGTGTAATGACAAGAGGTATTATTTACCCAGTCAGATATAGTGTAATGACAAGAGGTATTATTTACCCAGTCAGATATAGTGTGGAGCAAAGAGGCATTATTTACCCAGTCAGATATAGTGTGGAGCAAAGAGGCATTATTTACCCAGTCAGATATAGTGTGGAGCAAAGAGGAATTATTTACCCAGTCAGATATAGTGTGGAGCAAAGAGGCATTATTTACCCAGTCAGATATAGTGTGGAGCAAAGAGGAATTATTTACCCAGTCAGATATAGTGTAGAGCAAAGAGGAATTATTTACCCAGTCAGATATAGTGTAGAGCAAAGAGGAATTATTTACCCAGTCAGATATAGTGTAATGACGAGGAATTATTTACCCAGTCAGATATAGTGTAATGACGAGGAGTTATTTACCCAGTCAGATATAGTGTAATGACAAGAGGAATTATTTACCCAGTCAGATATAGTGTAATGACAAGAGGAATTATTTACCCAGTCAGATATAGTGTAATGACAAGAGGAATTATTTACCCAGTCAGATATAGTGTAATGACAAGAGGAATTATTTACCCAGTCAGATATAGTGTAGAGCCAAGAGAAATTATTTACCCAGTCAGATATAGTGTAATGACAAGAGGAATTATTTACCCAGTCAGATATAGTGTAATGACAAGAGGAATTATTTACCCAGTCAGATATAGTGTAATGACAAGAGGAATTATTTACCCAGTCAGATATAGTGTGGAGCAAAGAGGAATTATTTACCCAGTCAGATATAGTGTGGAGCAAAGAGAAATTATTTACCCAGTCAGATATAGTGTAGAACCAAGAGAAATTATTTACCCAGTCAGATATAGTGTAATGACAAGAGGAATTATTTACCCAGTCAGATATAGTGTAGGACCAAGAGAAATTATTTACCCAGTCAGATATAGTGTAATGACAAGAGGAATTATTTACCCAGTCAGATATAGTGTAGGACCAAGAGAAATTATTTACCCAGTCAGATATAGTGTAATGACAAGAGGAATTATTTACCCAGTCAGATATAGTGTAGAGCCAAGAGAAATTATTTACCCAGTCAGTTATAGTGTAATGACAAGAGGAATTATTTACCCAGTCAGATATAGTGTAGAACCAAGAGGAATTATTTACCCAGTCAGATATAGTGTAGAGCCAAGAGGAATTATTTACCCAGTCAGATATAGTGTAGAGCCAAGAGGAATTATTTACCCAGTCAGATATAGTGTAGAGCCAAGAGGAATTATTTACCCAGTCAGATATAGTGTAGAACCAAGAGGAATTATTTACCCAGTCAGATATAGTGTAGAGCCAAGAGGAATTATTTACCCAGTCAGATATAGTGTGGAGCAAAGAGGCTTTATTTACCCAGTCAGATATAGTGTAATGACGAGGAATTATTTACCCAGTCAGATATAGTGTAATGACAAGAGGAATTATTTACCCAGTCAGATATAGTGTAGAGCCAAGAGAAATTATTTACCCAGTCAGATATAGTGTAGAGCCAAGTAGAGTTATTTACCCAGTCAGATATAGTGTAATGACGAGGAATTATTTACCCAGTCAGATATAGTGTAATGACAAGAGGAATTATTTACCCAGTCAGATATAGTGTAGAGCCAAGAGAAATTATTTACCCAGTCAGATATAGTGTAGAGCCAAGAATAATTATTTACCCAGTCAGATATAGTGTAGAACCAAGAGGAATTATTTACCCAGTCAGATATAGTGTAATGACAAGAGGTATTATTTACCCAGTCAGATATAGTGTAGAACCAAGAGGTATTATTTACCCAGTCAGATATAGTGTAATGACAAGAGGTATTATTTACCCAGTCAGATATAGTGTAGAGCCAAGATAAATTATTTACCCAGTCAGATATAGTGTAATGACAAGAGGTATTATTTACCCAGTCAGATATAGTGTAGAGCCAAGAGAAATTATTTACCCAGTCAGATATAGTGTAATGACGAGGTATTATTTACCCAGTCAGATATAGTGTGGAGCAAAGAGGAATTATTTACCCAGTCAGATATAGTGTAATGACGAGGAATTATTTACCCAGTCAGATATAGTGTAATGACGAGGAATTATTTACCCAGTCAGATATAGTGTGGAGCCAAGAGGGATTTATTTACCCAGTCAGATATAGTGTAATGACGAGGAATTATTTACCCAGTCAGATATAGTGTAGAGCCAAGAGAAATTATTTACCCAGTCAGATATAGTGTAATGACGAGGAATTATTTACCCAGTCAGATATAGTGTGGAGCCAAGAGGGATTTATTTACCCAGTCAGATATAGTGTAGAACCAAGAGGAATTATTTACCCAGTCAGATATAGTGTAGAACCAAGAGGAGTTATTTACCCAGTCAGATATAGTGTAGAACCAAGAGGAGTTATTTACCCAGTCAGATATAGTGTGGAGCCAAGAGGTGTTATTTACCCAGTCAGATATAGTGTAATGACAAGAGGAATTATTTACCCAGTCAGATATAGTGTGGAGCAAAGAGGAATTATTTACCCAGTCAGATATAGTGTAGAACCAAGAGGAATTATTTACCCAGTCAGATATAGTGTAGAACCAAGAGGAGTTATTTACCCAGTCAGATATAGTGTAGAGCCAAGAGAAATTATTTACCCAGTCAGATATAGTGTAGAACCAAGAGGTATTATTTACCCAGTCAGATATAGTGTAATGACAAGAGGAGTTATTTACCCAGTCAGATATAGTGTAGAACCAAGAGGAATTATTTACCCAGTCAGATATAGTGTAGAACCAAGAGGAATTTAGTCAATAAATTGTTGGCTATCCCTTTTCCTTTCTTTCTGTGACACCAAATGTTTGCATATCGCTACTGGTAATGTTACCAGGGCCACGTTCAGTTGCAAAATGTTCTCGAAAACGAGTCAACGCTATTCCTTACTCAACATGTCAGAGAGGCATGTTTGTTCAACATAACATATTTCTATCTGAACGTTCAAAAAATGTTGTGTCCTTCTGAACGCGCCCCAGGTTGTTAGCTATAGCTAGCTAATGAGGTAACATGACTGAACAAGTTGTAGCCTAAACAAATGGTTAACGGTCCGGTCCACAAGTAGCCTAGTTTTAGAACGGCCTGTGATATGCTTTCTGAATGTCAAATGCAGCCCGCCAACGATAGAAAGAAAAAAAACATATATTTGGAACGGTATACTCTTGGCTACGTTGGCTACAGAACCTGGCTATGAAATACAGTGGGGAAAGTGGGAGGGTTGAGCAACTGAGAAGACTTTTCTTTACTCAAGGGAGAAGAAAACATAGCTAGACTGTTGTTTTACTATTAAACTCAATGCTGCTATTGTTTTACATTTCGTAAAACTGCTTGTGTTTCTTAACCAGGCAAAGGGTAGCTAACTATAAGGCTGGTGTTGACTGGTTAGCAAGAGTCGCCTGCGCGATGTGTATAATCGGAGGCGGAGCCGGAGCGGAGCCTGTCTGCCCACTCTCATCGCTTGCTCCCCCGCAGCTCACCAGCTGAAAGTATTCACACCCCTTGACTTTTCTATATTTTGTTTTGTTACAGCCTGAATTTAAAATGGATTAAATTGAGATTTTGTGTCACTGATCTACACACAATACCCCCTAATATCAAACTGGAATTACGTTTTTACGAATTCATGAAAAATGAAAAGCTGAAATGTCTTGAGTCAATAAGTATTAGATTATTTTGTTATGTCAAGCATAAATAAGTTCAGGAGTAAAAATTTGCTTAACAACTCACATAATAAGTTGCGTGGACTCACTCTGTGTGCAATAATATTGTCTAACATAATTTTTAAATGACTACCCAATCTCTGTACCCCACACATACAATTATCTGTAAGGTCCCACAATCCAGGTGTTCAAAGCTCTTAGAGACTTACCCAGAAAAACTCACAGCTGTAATCGCTGCCAAAGGGGGTTGAATACTTATTTATTTTATTTATTTATTTATTTTTTTTGGGGGGGGATGGATCAGCTTAATATTGCAGATAGATTGTATCTTCTATCAATGTAATTGTCTGCATCACTTCCAATCCCCCATGTTTATTTTTATTTTTTATATATATATATTCCCCTTTATTACTTTTCAACCCCACCATCCTGTCCCTACTTGGAGTAAATTAGTGAACAACAACGCCCAGGCCTCTACTTCCGGTCTATAATTACTATCTACACCTTATGGACAGAGTTAATTTTACAATAATTCTATATCCATATATATATATATATATATATATATATACATATTTATTTATTTTTTTGCTCCTGAACTTCTTCTACTCTAAACCTCTCCGATCATTTTCATGATGTCCATCCGGTTTGCTTCTAAATGCCATATCTTTCTAACTGTGCTCTTTCCCAAAAGCTCCCAACATACAACCTATATACTTATTATGGACACAGTATGCTTACATTATTAGCTATCTTTGTTATTATTTGTTGTTATTTGTTATTAGTCCCATCCTTCAACTCTATTCAATACCTCCCATCTATCTCTTAACACCATCCATATAGGATTTCTATTTGCCATATATATTTCAACCATACTGTGATGTTTTACAAAAGTTCTGAACCTTTCTATTCTCATTGCTTCTACAGATTGTGAATTAAAAATAAACATTTTTGCTAAAAGTATTATTATATTATTGATTGATTGACTATGACTTTTCAGATCACCCAGTAATGCTATCTGCAAGGTTAGTTCCAGGTAAATATTATCTAATCAAGATATATGTTTTTTATTTTGCATGAATACAAAATAAATATATAATTTTTCTTCCACTTTATATTACAGAGCATTTTGTGTAGATTGTTGACAAAAAATACAACTAAATGCATTTGAATCCCACTTTGTAACACAACAAAATGTAGAAAAAGTCAAGGGGTGTGAATACTTTCTGAAGGCACTGTAGTCTCTGTGTGCCGGGTGTGGCAAGTCCTTCCCACTGCTGAACAGAACCGCGCTGTGCATCTGTGCCGCTAATATTATTGGGCTTATCACTAAAAAGCTCTCAATCTTTCCAATAACTATTTTCCAGTCCACTTAGTAGTCATATTTTAATTGATTATTATTTTATTTTTTTATAGTTTAGTTATAGTTTTTTCTGGGTCTATTTAGTCAGTTATAGTCTCATCAGTTGTCACTGAAAAATAGGTGTTCAGTCACTATATTTGTTGACAAAATTAATACTAATGAGTGTGTGTGTTTGTGCGCATGTCTCAGTTGGTAGAGCAAGGCGCTTGCAACGCCAGGGTTGTGGGTTCGATTCCCACGGGGGACCAGTATGAAAATGTATGCACTCACTACTGTAAGTCACTCTGGATAAGAGTGTCTGCTAAATGACTGAAATGTCAAATGTGTGGGTGTGTCTTCGCACGACCACGCATCTGTCTCAGCACATGGTTGTGGATGTTTTTACATAATGTCTATTATGTGTGTAAAGCATCGTCTTGACTGTGTGTACGAGTGTGTTCCTTGTCAGAGGTAGACAAACTCTTTCAGGAGCTCAGAGGCAAAGTGAGACAGACAGGTGTAGTGCCCTGGGATAGGGGGAGGGGTCTGAGAGATAATTAGTCTATCTATTGACCCAGACATATTATTGCCTCAGCATCAGACTTCCTCAGTAGTTCCATTGCAGATTTCATTAACCCAATCGATAACACCAGAAGTAATACCACCACTTCGAGACCAGCGGGCACTGACACTATCCACAGTCATTTTCTTCCTAAGAAATAAATAACTTAGACATTCCTGTTGAAAGATATTAATACCCAAATTAATTTTAGTAGCCGTCAGTTTAGGTCGTTTTTAAATGAGCCTTTCAATGCACATTCTGCATATCCATGCTAGTGTCTACACTGCTACACTGCTAGAAGAAATGGTGATGTGTAGAACCAAAAAGGGTTCAATTGCTCGCATTATATGCCTCTGCAAAGGGTTCCTTATAGAACCAGGATTCATTGGCTCCCAAAGCAACCCCAAAGCACCATTATTTTTTAGCAGTGTATAGTTAAGCAATAAGGCCCAAGGGGGTGTGGTATATGGCCAATATACCATGGCTAAGGGCTGTTCTTATGCATGACACAACGCAGAGTGGTATACAGCCTGATATACCACGGCTGTCAGCCAATCAGCATTCAGGGCTCGAACCACCCAGTTTATAATCTGAAATCTACACTAATGTCAATATCTGGAGCTAATGTATAGCACTTTCCAAGGTGAAACCACATTTTCCCTCTACATCTCCTTTTCACTTCCAATGGTTCCTCATATTTCATATGTTTTCCATGCACCCCACATACGACCTTCACAACCCTGGTCTAACCCAGCCAAGTGTTCTGGCTTGATGATGATGCTGTGTTCAGGTGGTCCTCTAGACTACTAATACCCCATAGTGGGCTTTTCTGTCCATCTCACTGGTCTCTTTCAATCTTTTCTTCTTTTTTTATTTATGTTTTATTTATTTATAGTGCACCAAAGAAAACAACTGATAGACAACAATACAGATAAAAACAAATAACAACAGAAGGTGTGCAGGTGTGGTTGGAAGCACAAGGGTTTATATGAAAACCACACCACATAAAGATATATATAATACATAAGTACAAGAATAATAAAGGTTTGTTAAAACAGATAATAAAAACCTACTAATTATAAATATATAAATGTCTTCCTTTCTATCTATTTCTCATCTAGTTTCTTTCACATTCTCATCCCTCTCCCAATCCTTGTGACTTTCAACGTGGCACCGTCATAGGATGCCACCTTTCCAACAAGTCAGTTCATCAAATTTCTGCCCTGCTAGAGCTGCCCTGTCAACTGTAAGTGCTGTTATTGTGAAGTGGAAACATCTAGGAGCAACAACGGCTCAGCTGCAAAGTGGTAGGCCACACAAGCGCACAGAACGGGACCGCCGAGCGCTGAAGCGCGTTGCGCGTAAGAATTGTCTGTCATTGGTTGCAACACTCACTACCGAGTTCCAAACTGCCTCTGGAAGCAACATCAGCACAATAACTGTTCGTTGGGAGCTTCATGAAATGGGTTTCCACGGCCTAGCAGCCGCACAAAAGCCTAACATCACCATGCGCAATGCCAAGCGTTGGCTGGAGAGGTTTAAAGCTCGCCGCCATTGGACTCTGGAGCAGTGGAAACGTGTTCTCTTGAGTGATGAATCACGCTTCACCATCTGGCAGTCCGACAGATGAATCTGGGTTTGGCGGATGCCAGGAGAACGCTACCTGCCCCCATGCATAGTGCCAACTGTAAAGTTTGATGGAGGAGGAATAATTATCTGGGGCTGTTTTTAATGGTCGGCTAGGCCCCTTAGCTCCAGTGGGAACTCTTAACGCTACAACATAAAATTACATTCTAGACGATTCTGTGCTTCCTACTGTGTGGCAACAGTTTGGGGAAGGCCCTTTCCTGTTTCAGCATGACAATGCCCCCGTGCACAAAGCGAGGTCCATGCAGAAATGGTTTGTCGATATCAGTGTGGAAGAACTTGTCTGGCCTGCACAGAGCCCTGACCTCAACCCCATCGAACACCTTTGGGATGAATTGGAACGCCGACTGCGAGCCAGGCCTAATCCCCCAACATCAGTGCCCGACCTCACTAATGCTCTTGTGGCTGAATGGAAGCAAGTCCCCGCAGCAATGTTCCAACATCTAGTGGAAAGCCTTCCCAGAAGAGTGGAGGCTGTTATAGCAGCAAAGGGAGGACCAACTCCATATTAATGCCTGTGATTGGGGCTGGGGCCAAGCTTCCTGCCATCCAGGACCTCTATACATTTACATTTACGTCATTTAGCAGACGCTCTTAACTCTTATTTTTTTTTTTTGGTTAAGGGCTTGTAAGTAAGCATTTCACAGTAAGGTCTACGCCTGTTGTATTCGGCGCATGTGAAAAATACTATTTTATTTTGGAATGAGATGTTCGACGAGCAGGTATCCACGTACTTTTGGTAATGTAGTGTACATATAAATAGTGACATGAGGAATAAACCCACAGTGAATAACGAATAAAAATAACGAGTAAAAATAACATGGCTATATACAGGGAGTAGAAAATAACATGGCTATATACAGGAAGTAGATAATAACATGGCTATATACAGGGAGAAGAAAATAACATGGCTAAATACAGGAAGTAGAAAATAACATGGCTATGTACAGGGAGTAGAAAATAACATGGCTATATACAGGAAGTAGATAATAACATGGCTATATACAGGGAGAAGAAAATAACATGGCTAAATACAGGGAGTAGAAAATAACATGGCTATGTACAGGGAGTAGAAAATAACATGGCCATAAACAGGGAGTAGAAAATAACATGGCTATAAACAGGGAGTAGAAAATAACATGGCTATATACAGGGAGTAGAAAATAACATGGCTATGTACAGGGAGTACCAGTACCGAGTCGATGTGCAGGGATACGAGGTAATTGAGGTAGCTAGCTATGTACAGTACATAAATGTACAGTAAAACTAAATGCATGCTCTTCAATCGATCGCTGCTTGCACCCGCCCGCCCGACTAGAATCACTACTCTCAGCGGGTCTGACTTAGAATATGTGGACAACTACAAATACCTAGGTGTCTGGTTAGACCGTAAACTCTCCTTCCAGACTCACATTAAGCATCTCCAATCCAAAGTTAAATCTAGAATCAGCTTCTTATTTCGCAACAAAGCCTCCTTCACTCATGCTGAAAAACATGCCCTCGTAAAACTGACTATCCTACCGATCCTTGACTTCGGTGATGTCATTTACAAAATAGCCTCCAACACTCTACTCAGCAAATTGGATGTAGTCTATCACAGTGCCATCCGTTTTGGCACCAAAGCCCCATATACTACCCACCATTGTGACCTGTACGCTCTCGTTGGCTGGCCCTCACTACATATTTGTCGCCAAACCCACTGGCTCCAGGTCACCTATAAATCACTGCTAGGCAAATCCCCGCCTTATCTTAGCTCATTGGTCACCATAGCAACACTCACCCGTAGTATGCGCTCCAGCAGGTATATCTCACTGGTCATCCCCAAAGCCAACACCTCCTTTGGCTGCCATTCCTTCCAGTTCTCTGCTGCCAATGACTGGAACGAACTGCAAAAATCTCTGAAGCTGGAGACTCTTATCTCCCTCACTAACTTTAAGCATCAGTTGTCAGAGCAGCTTACCGATCACTGCACCTGTACACAGCCCATCTGTAATTAGCCCACCCAACTATCTCATCCCCATATTGTTATTTATTTTGCTCATTTACACCCCAGTATCTCTATTTGCACATCATCTTCTGCACATCTATCATTCCAGTGTTAATACTAAATTGTAATTATTTTGCACTATGGCCTATTTATTGCCTTACCTCCATAACTTACTACATTTGCACACACTATATATAGAATTTCTATTGCGTTATTGACTGTACGTTTTTTGTTTATCCCATATGTAACTCTGTGTTGTTGTTGTTTTTATTGCACTGCTTTGCTTTATCTTGGCCAGGTCGCAGTTGTAAATGAGAACTTGTTCTCACCTGGCTTACATGGTTAAATAAAGGTGAAATAAAATAAAAATAAAAAACATATAGGTAGGGGTAAAGTGACTAGGCAACAGGATAAATAATAGACAGTAGCAGCAGTGAATGTGGTGAGTGTGAAAGTGTGTGTGAGTGTGTGACGTCAGTATGCATATGTGTGTGTGTGTGTTTGTCTGTGAGTGTGTGTGTTTGTGTATGTACAGTAAGTGTGTGTTGGAGGGTCAGTGTAAGTATGTGTGAGTGTGTGGGTAGAGTCCAGTGTGTGTGCATAGAGTCAGAGCAGAGAGAACAGTCTGTGGCTTGGGTGGCTGGAGTCTTTGACAATTATTTGGGTGGCTGGAGTCTTTGACAATTCTTTGGGCCTTCCTCTGAAATCGCCTGGTATAGAGGTCCTGGATGGCTGGGAGCTCCGCCCCAGTGATGTAATGGGCCGAACACACTACTCTTTGTAGTGCCTTGCGGTCGGATGCCAAGCAGCAGCCAGTCAAGATACTCTCGATGGTGCAGCTGTATAACTTTTTGAGGATTTGAGGTCCCATGCCAAATCTTTTCAGCCTCCTGAGCGGGAAGAGGTGTTGTCATGCCCTCTTCATGACTGTGTTGGTGTGTTTGGACCATGATAGATCCTTAGTGATGTGGACACCAAGGAACTTGAAGCTCTTGACCCGCTCCACTACAGCCCTGTCAATGTCAATGGGGGCGTGCTCGGCCCTCCGTTTCCTGTAGTCCACGATCAGCTCCTTTGTCTTACTGACGTTGAGGGAGAGGTTGTTGTCCTGGTACCACACTGCCAGGTCTCTGACCTCCTCCCTATGGGCTGTTTCATCGTCGTCGGTTATCAGGCTTACCACCATCGTGTCGTTGGCAAACTTAATGATGGTGTTGGAGTCGTGCGCGGCCACGCAGTTGTTGGTGAACAGCGAGTACAGGAGGGGACTAAGCACATACCCCTGAGGTGTTAAGGGTCAGCGTGGTGGATGTGTTGTTGCCTACCCTCACCACCTGGGTTGGCGGCCCGTCAGGAAGTCCGGGATCCAGTTGCAGAGGGAGTTGTTCAGTCCCAGGGACCTTAGCTTAGGGATGAGCTTCGAGGGCACTATGGTGTTGAATGCTGAGCTGTAGTCAATGAACTGCATTCTGACCAAGCCATAAGGTCGAAGGAATTGTCCGTAGAGCTCTGAGACAGGATTGTGTCGAGCCACTGATCTGGGGCAGGGTACCAAAACATTTCTGCAGCATTGAAGGTCCCCAAGAACACAGTGGAACCACCAACACTTTTTCTAGAGCTGGCAGCCAAGTCAAACTGACCAATTGGGGGAGAAGGGCCTTGGTCAGGGAGGTCACTCTGTATGAGCCTCAGAGTTCCTCAAAAGCGTCTAAAAACCTGTTTTTGCTTTACGTCATTATGCGGTATTGTGTGTAGATTGATGAGGGAAAATTTTTTTTAAATCCATTTCAGAATAAGGCTGTACCGTAATAAAATGTGGAAACGGTCAAGGGGTCTGAGTACTTTACGAATGCACTGTATATCCTACCTTTTCAATCTCCATAAAGGTGTGTATTGGTAAAGTGACATCAATTCCAAATAAAGCTAACCTTCGTGGCCCCTCAAATACTGCTCTAATTCCACCCGAGTCACTCTGCCTCATCATGGCTTCCCACCCTTATCACTTGACGAGGGTCTCAGTTGACCGCTTCCTCTTGTCAGGGTCTCATTAGACATGTGCGGCTGTAGGGAAGGCCAAGGGTTGTATCATGGACCAGGTCTCTACAACCCCCTTAATCCTGACTCCCCAACCTAAACTGCTCATGCCCATCATTATTTAATTTTTTTCTCTTTCTGATTCTCTTGCTCGTTCTCTCTCTCTCATTTGCTCTGATGGTTTTCTTGTTTTTATCTCACGTTATTTTCTCTATTTACGCCTGTTCTCTCTCTTTCTCTCTCCCCTCTATTTTTCTCTGGTTCCTTGTCTGCTCTGTGTGGAGATTTCAGTCAGAATTCAACATTTGGAATCCCTTCTCTCTCTCTCTCTCTCTCTCTCTCTCTCTCTCTCTCTCTCTCTCTCTCTCTCTCTCTCTCTCTCTCACACACACACAACACACAACACACACACACATCCTCGTGCTCTCTCTCTCCATCTCACACACACACAGACACACAGAAACACTGATTTTTTCCGCTAGCACGGACTGTTTTCTTTCACTCCCTTTCTCTGTCTCTTTCAAGCTCTCTCCCTTCACTACCAGCACCACACAGTTCTGTTTGTGAGCCACAGAGTCCCTGATAACCAGACCATGTAGCTAGGCTACGAGCTGCTCCATTCCAAAGTCTATTCTGGGGACATTGCTCTGGCCGGCATTTGCTCGTAGCCTAGTTTGGGTAGATATAGCATGACTAGACATAGATGAAGAAAACTAGATCCGTATTAGATCCTAAATATCTATGTAGAAATAACATGTCAGTGTAAGTATTAGTTATGAATGCACTGCTATAGTTTTCACAAACACACTTGTAGGACAAACGTAGGGTATAGTATTATATATTTTGTAATGGTAAAAGTTTTAGATTTTATTTCAAAGTCTGCATATAAACCAGGCAGGCCACCCGTGATACAAGTCATTATTCAACGTCCATCCATGTCTGAGTACGTCAGCAGATGACGTGGAAACTGGCCAATAGGGGCAACAGTGAGCGATGTTACCTTCAAGTAGGCTTTTGTTTTGCTAGTGTGTTGTGGACAGGCATAAGCATCTGCCTCTGGTTCCAAAGGTTGCATGTATCGATTCCAGTGATAGAAAGTAGTTTTTTATCTTTTTGTTTTAAGCCTATCCCAAACCTTAACCCTTACCTTAAGAATTCAGAGTTAATGCCTAACCTTAAGAATTCGTAGTTAATGCCTAAACTTAACCTTGGAATGATACAGAGCACTTCGAAATTTTACGTTTGGAACAACGTCTAATTTTGACGTGAGACTGTGAGCGCTTGTTGCATAAACTGCCTAAATCATTATTACATGGTTGTTGACCATTAGTAAACTGTACATAAATTATGTACCACCAACATATATCACATTATGCATCACCCCTGCATAATATGCATTTATTACCAAGCCTAAATAAATCATGAACTACTGGCCTTATACGTTTATTCACTTCATTAAACTTTATAAGCTGTTTATAAGCATACCTGTTAAAGCAGCAGTTGACATAAGTGCACGTGTCATGACAACAGATATGCCATTCATCTTATAGTTAAGCAATAAGGCCCGATATGACAATATACCATGGATATGGGCTGTTCTTAGCACGACGCAACGCGGAGTGCCTGGACACAGCTCTTAGCCGTGGTATGTTGGCCATATATCACAAAACCCTGAGGTGCCTTATTGCTATTATAAACTGGTTACAAACGTAATTAGAGTAAAAATAAATGTTTTGTCATACCCATGGTATACGGTCTGATATACCACGGCTGTCAGCCAATCAGCATTCAGGGCTCGAACCACCCAGTTTATAATGTTCATTATAATATGCTTCACAACATGGTATGCTGTTGTTCATAGACTCTATGTCATGTTCAGGCTATCTTATGGCAGATTTTATAACGTTGTATATAGCTGTTATAAAGGCTTTATGAATGCATACATTAGGGTAAATAAAGTGTAAAAGAGGAAGTCCACTTTAGAACACCATGCAATACCAAGAGCAACTACTGGACAACTAGGAGTAAGAGAAGTCTCACTGGAATGCTTTCCACATGCTGAAGCAATTCCAAGATGGGGTGGGTTGGTAAGTGGGAGGAGTGAGTGGGGTGCAACATAGGGCAGGGGTACTCAAATCCGAGCCGGGGGTTTCAAAATGTATTCTTCCTGGTAGTTCATGGATTAATGAATGTCACTGATTGGCCAGAGATTCCACTCACCTGCTGTCTCAGGTCTGAATCAGTCCTTGATTGGAGGGGAAGAATAAAAAAAGTAGTGCTGTGGACACTGAAGAGATTTAAGAAGGGGGGATATAGGGCAATGCATCCTCCAGTGACTTTCTTACCCATTCAAGAACATGTTTATGACATAAGTAGGTTCTGTTTGGTTACACTTACCATTCAATAACATGTTTATGACATAAGTAGGTTCTGTTTGGTTACACTTACCATTCAATAACATGTTTATGACATAAGTAGGTTCTGTTTGGTTACATCTATGAGAGTAAGGGTCCAATTTTAGCACAGTGGAAACTGTAAGGTAGCTGAACTTTTAGTAGCAAGTAACTGCTAATGTAGTATATGAGCCAACATTAGTCAACTACACTTGAATGAGTCAGGGTACTTGAAGCTGGCTTTGCTGTACCTTGTTCATACAACTATTACCTCCATAAGTATTGAAGTTATTGCAGTTTATTGAGTGAAGACAGAAAAAAAAATTGTGTGATTTGTAAGATATTCCAGCTAGTTCAGATTGAGTGGTGTTTCTTTCTTCGTAAAGTCCTTGTATGACACTTGCTTAGGATGGGTCACATTCTTTAAACTTTACATAAAACTTTACATAAAACTTTACATACAACTTTAGTCAACTTTTACTGGTGGGCACTATTGAAATCCCACACAGCATTATGTGTATAGTAATAACACACTTATTACATGAGAGACTCATTACAGTCAACCAGAATGGGTCCAATGGACAGTCAACCAGAATGGGTCCAATGGACAGTCAACCAGAATGGGTCCAATGGACAGTCAACCAGAATGGGTCCAATGGCCAGAGATCAGCCTAAAACCATGTGCTATAACTTAGTAGACAACATGGAGGGTGGGCTTTCAGATTGGGAGAGATTGGGGACCCAAATGTATCCAAAGTACAGAATACAGCCACTTGGAGTTCAACAGTATCTCAGTGAGACAAAAACCACAACAGACAAAGGTATCCATGGTAAAATAATAATTTTGGACTATGACACTCACTGGATTCAACTTTCTAGAGCGTGGACTAAAAACAAACACTTAAGTGTCTTTCTCTTTTACGCTCTATTATCGGATAGTGGTCTGAATACCAATCTAATTTATTTTCAAGAGAAATTTGAAAAATAGCAATAAAATGGCGTTCCTTCTCCCTAGTTTTTGGCACTGGCTGCCTTTCAAATAACAACCCCTTTTTCTGCTATACTCAATCACATACAGGCGCACACACACAACTGACACACACAACTGCATCTCTCTCTTTCTCCCTCTCCCTCCTACCCTCACTCCCTCCCTCTCCTTCTCTTCACCTCCTCCTCACGCTCTGCTTCTATAATTCAAATCCTGTCAGCCCTGTTCCAGACTGCTGGCGCCAGCCTCTCTCTCCAGGAAAAAAAAGAGAAAAGGGAGAGAGAGGGAGGGAGAGAGGGGGAAAAAGCAGAAGAAGAAAAAAGCTATTTGAGGGACAAAGCCGCTGGAGCCACACACACAGCAAGCCGGGGCCGAGCAAGAAGTAGACGGGGAGATTTGAAAAAGCCAGCTGCATGTTTGGATTTTTCAGGGCCCAATATTTTTCTGTGTTCCGCCTCCCATTTCTCTCTTTTTCCTTTTCATTTATTTTATTTTACTCGTTGTTTCTCCCTTTGATCTGCCTCCGCTGCCTCCACTGGTAAAAAGCAATAAAATATTCTCCCCCTCTCTATATTTTTCTCGACCACTTTTATTAACCCTTTAAAAAGAGTTATAACACAGGGGAACTTGTGTAAGATTGAACGCTTGGATGAAAAATAATGGAGGCCCTCGTCGTCAGAACAGGTCTGACAGAGCCGAGTAGAGGACAGGGACGGAGAGATCATTTGAAAGAAAGGACAAATGAGGGGAGGAAGAGAAAAGATGCCAGGTTGAAAAGTCAGATGAAAAAGGAACCAGAGACAAGCCATCCATGTTTCACTCAAGACTATAAATAGCTGCACACACAAATCCATCTATTTTGGGCTAATGAGAGCGCCAGTCATGTGACGCAAACACAGAGAAATGAAAGCCAGCATCCAAGAGCCCTCGAATGCGTCAAGGTCCCACATCTCCCCCCAATCCATCCCCTCCTCTCTTCACCGGAGCTGTGCCTAGCTGGCATCACAAGACACATTGGGTTTGTGTCCTTGGGACAAAGATGTCTGCCTCTCCTCTCTGGGCCCACAGGAGGATGAAGTGTCCTCTAAGCCAGTGGTTCCCAAACTGTGGGTCATGTTTTTATTTTTATACATTTTTGGAATAGAAAAACGCTTCCAGTGTAAACTTAAATAAATAAACCAAATAGAAAGTATGTAGAAAAGATAATAAACCTACATATTTTTCAATAATAGCCTAGTCTTTGAGAATATACAATTAACAAAATAAAAGCTTGACAATCAGGCCCCCGTTGATTTTGTTATAATGTTTGAGCATAAGAACACAACATTAGCCATGTCAAAATGCCTAGAATTGTAGGAAATTAGCTTAGAAACTACAACATTTTCTCTCAAGCTCCACGGCAAAATGTATATAATTGCAGGAAATTTGCTTGTCTTTCAGGTCCATGGCAGGATATGTAGAATTGCAGGAGATTAGCTTTGAAACGGCACATTTTTCTAACAGCTGCAAAGATACAAGATCATATTTTTTACTTATTATTTGGTCTGTGTATGTTTTTTTCACCGCCCATCATGGTGACCCTTCTTCTACAAAGAGAATGTCAATGTCCTCTTACTAAACTCCCACCTTCAGCTTCTGGAGGGGGGATTGGGGACATATTCGAAAGAGAACAGATTGAATAAAAACCATCAGCAGGGGTCAATGTTTTTGCCTATACAGTGGCTAGATTGGTCACTTCACTCTCGTTGGGGACGAAGCGACCCCCCTTTTCTCATGTTGATTCTGCAAAGCTAAGCAAAACTCCCTGGAGATAGAGGGTTGACGGACAGTCGGACACTACCCTCTCCTCCTCCTCCTCCTCCTCCTCTTCCTCCCTCTACATCTCCCTTCGTTGTTCCACAGACCTGATCGGTAGGGCTGGCTCTGACGCTGTGGCCGGTGCGCTGGCTTCAGGGGTAATTGGAACATAATGGAACATTTTCGGTGGCAATGCCAGTTCCATTGCCCTCCTCACCTTGTGAACCTCTCAAAAATGGCCCTTCGTCATCTGAAATGCCACAGATTTTGGGCCAGCCTTCGCCTGAATCAACGCGCATCACTAACCATCCCACCCTCCTCCCTCTCTCTCCATCTTACATTTTTTTCTCATCTCCACCAGCTGATTGATTGCTCCAACGGTCCCTTGTTCAAATACATCGCAGGTAACCGCCCCCATCCATAATCTAAAAGGAGTTTAGGTTTGATATTTGTCTTTTCACGAGCAGCTCTGGAGAAAATATATCAGGAGGACCACAAGAAGGCCAGCCAGGAACTATTTACCAGCCAGGAGTATGCAGGCTTCAGTATTCAGGAAGAGAATGACATTTCACTCCTGAACCACTCAATGTAACCATTCCACTCTATGTAACCACTCCACTCTATGGAACCACTCCACTCAATGTAACCACTCCACTCAATGTAACCACTTAACTTAATGTAACTACTCCACTCTATGGAACCACTCCACTCTATGGAACCACTCCACTCAATGTAACCACTCCACTCTATTGAACCACTCCACTCTATGTAACAACTCCACTCAATGTAACCACTCCACTCTATTGAACCACTCCACTCTATGTAACCACTCCACTCAATGTAACCACTCCACTCTATTGAACCACTCCACTCTATGTAACCACTCCACTCTATGGAACCACTCCACTCAATGTAACCACTCCACTCAATGTAACCACTCCACTCTATGGAACCACTCCACTCAATGTAACCACTCCACTCTATGGAACCACTCCACTCAATGTAACCACTCCACTCTATGTAACCACTCCACTCTATGGAACCACTCCACTCAATGTAACCACTCCACTCAATGTAACCACTCCACTCAATGTAACCACTCCACTCTATGTAACCACTCCACTCTATGTAACCACTCCACTCTATGTAACCACTCCACTCTATGGAACCACTCCACTCTATGTAACCACTCCACTCAATGTAACCACTCCACTCAATGTAACCACTCCACTCTATGTAACCACTCCACTCTATGGAACCACTCCACTCAATGTAACCACTCCACTCAATGTAACCACTCCACTCAATGTAACCACTCCACTCTATGGAACCACTCCACTCTATGTAACCACTCCACTCTATGGAACCACTCCACTCAATGTAACCACTCCACTCTATGTAAACACTCCACTAAATGTAACCACTCCACTCTATGGAACCACTCAACTCTATGTAACCACTTCACTCAATGTAACCACTCCACTCAATGTAACCACTCCACTCTATGGAACCACTCCACTCAATGTAACCACTCCACTCTATGTAACCACTCCACTCAATGTAACCACTCCACTCAATGTAACCACTCCACTCTATGTAACCACTCCACTCAATGTAACCACTCCACTCTATGGAACCACTCCACTCAATGTAACCACTCCACTCTATGTAAACACTCCACTAAATGTAACCACTCCACTCTATGTAACCACTCCACTCAATGTAACCACTCAACTCTATGTAACCACTCCACTCTATGTAACCACTCCACTCTATGGAACCACTCAACTCTATGGAACCACTCTAGCAACTCCATAAGATCTTCCTGTGTTTACAGAACTCTTATCTCGTGAGGACCCCCTGTTGTTACCTATGCTCTGCTCCAAATCCCTGCCCGTTTTGTATAACCTTAAAGGGATACTGCAAGATTCTGGCAATTAGGACGTTTTTCTACTTACCCTGAATCAGATGAACGATAGCATACGCTAGCGTACCTGTAGACTTCGTCATTGCGCTAATGCTAGTTAGCATTTGCTCATGAAAATACCTCTAACTTCCTTCATACTGCACAGAGACATAAAGAAATGTATCTATGAGTTCATCTGACTCTGGGTAAGTAGAGAAATGCCAGAATCTCGCAGTATCCCTTTAAGGGTCTACATTGAGACTACCTAACACACTCAAAGGCAATGCATGATATACTGTATATCAACCTGCGGTTTATGAATGCTTGTATGGCACCACTAAAGGTAGTATGCATGGCTTATAATTAAATAGCACCAGATTGGGGGTCTCCAAAGGCTTTGGTCTGTCCAAGTCTGTATGTCGTAAACCATGGTGGCCATGGACAAAGGAACTCATCAAGGCCAACAACCCTGTCACCTCTCATCCACCAGCCCGTTTATACAGAAATAGCTCATGACAAGGGGTGTGCTTTTTGCCATCCACCACTATCTGGCAACCCAAACCAAATCTGGCAACAGAAATGTAATTTGGCCATGTCTGGTTGCTGTTAGTTTGTGTGTCTGTGTGTGTGTCCTTATCTCTTTGCCTGGGCCACTTTAAATTGCCTTTTACATGCAAGGTGCAGCTGAGCCCTCCCTCCCCGAAGGACTCCATTTCAGACTGGTCACTCAAGCCCTCAGTCAATCAGCCAAGCCACTAGGGACCTTCCCCCTTTCTCCTCTTCCACAGTGCCATGCAAGTCAAAGGCACAGACAGGGGGACACAGACAGGCCCAGACACACCAAGGGTCACAGAGACAGACAGAAGAGAGAAATGGAGAGAAAGAGAACTAGAGAGAGAGGGGAGACCACCAGCCATGGAGAGGGAGGGAGAGAGAAAGAAAGGGAAAGAGGGGAATATAAGAGAGATGGTACCACCAGCTGAGCGTGATACCACTCCCCATGTCTGTCCCCTTGAATTATTGAACTAATGTGCTGTGGCCCCAGTATTCTTAAACTATTTTCCTGTCCTCGTCTATTTCCCAAAAAGCATATAGATTTACGCCAACCTACTTTAATCCAGGAAGCTATACATTTAAGCCATGCTACTTTCGTCTAGGAAACTACAGATTTACGCCATGCTACTTCCGTCCAGGAAGCTATAGATTTCCGCCATGCTACTTGAATCTAGGAAGCTATAGATTTACGCCATGCTACTTCCGTCCAGGAAGCTATAGATTTACGCCATGCTACTTTAATCTAGGAAGCTATAGATTTACACCATGCTACTTGAATCTAGGAAGCTATAGATTTACGCCATGCTACTTTAATCTAGGAAGCTATAGATTTACGCCATGCTACTTTCATCCAGGAAGCTCTTTTAAATCAGTTGTCATGCTAGGATTGGACTGCTATCATATACAATATAAGACCAGGAAGGTTGGAAGCTGCTTGTACATTACACAATTTTCATCTTGAATTTCATGTTTGTACAATGCCCTGATAATCGTAGGAAGTTTTGGACGTTTTAGGAATATCTGGGACATAATTTGTGTAGTGTAAAAGGTCTAAAACCTTTCCCTTCTGAAGAAGAACAGCAAAAAAACATTGCAATAAAATGAGGAACTAGTACTACACAGAGGAAAACAAGTGAAGAGACAAACATTTGAGAGATCTCATAAGATAATTGCTGTGAAAACAAAACTGAAAGTGCAGAAATGGGATATGTCTGAAATGGCACCCTACTCCCTATGGCTCAGGCCAAAAGTAATGCACTATACTGTAGCGAATAGGTTGCCATTGAACACACACCTTTCTCATATATATCTACATGTCCTTTATTTTGTTCTTCCTAATCCCTTTACCCCATCACTTTTTTTGGTCGGATGTATTGCAGCTATATTCACAGCCAATACCCTTTCTCTTGCCGTCGCCTCCCACTTGAAATAACTTGCAGGCCCATGACTGGATTTGAAAGGACCAAACAGCTGCACAGACATAACAGTGAGTGCCCAGACTGGATGGATGTTTTGTGGCTTCAAAGGCAATCTGATACACCCATAGATTCTCTCTCTATGTTTGTGCGCACACACACGTGCACACACAGACACTCCCCCCACACACACATACTTACACACCTACTGTGGGATCAGAAGTGTAGGTAGGCTCAGGTTGTGACAATCAGGAGTACTTATTCCACTTTTGTCGTTCTCGTTCTCAATGAATTCTGCAGCGTTTTCCACAAAAATAGCATAGTCCATGAGTGTTGCAGTAACTGAGGTACAAGATAAAAACAGAGTCAAACTTGACCCAAAAGCGTAAGGTACAAGTATGTAGGCCTTAGGTAGGCCTTCATATAACAGCTTTATGAGTAGCCTGTGGAACTGGTCAGTATGAACTAATCAAAATAAGGTCTTTGTTTTGTCATATACTGTATGTAGGCTGAAATGGGCACATGGTAGGACAACTATTGTAGGTCCTTGTGTTATCCTCAGTGTCATACAGTTGAAGTCGGAAGTTTACATACACTTAGGTTGGAGTCATTAAAACTTGTTTTTCAACCACTCCACAAATGTCTTGTTAACAAACTATAGTTTTGGCAAGTCAGTTAGGACATCTACTTTGTGCATCACACAAGTAATTTTTCCAGCAATTGTTTACAGACAGATTATTTTACTTATAATTCACTGTATCACAATTCCAGTAGGTCAGAAGTTTACATACACTAAGCTGACTGTGCCTTTAAACAGCTTGGAAAATTCCAGAAAATGATGTCATTGCTTTAGAAACTTCTGATAAGCTAATTGAAATAATTTGAGTCAATTGGAGGTGTACCTGTGGATGTATTTCAAGGCCTACCTCCAAACTCAGTGCCTCTTTGCTTGACATCTTGGGAAAATCAAAAGAAATCAGCCAAGACCTCAGAAGAAAATTGTAGACCTCCACAAGTCTGGTTCATCCTTGGGAGCAATTTCCAAATGCCTGAAGGTACCACGGTCATCTGTACAAACAATAGTACGCAAGTATAAACACCATGGGACCATGCAGCCATCATACCGCTCAGGAAGGAGACGCGTTCTGTCTCCTAGAGATGAACGTACTTTCGTGCGAAAAGTACAAATCAATCCCAGAACAACAGCAAAGGACCTTGTGAAGATGCTGGAGGAAACAGGTACAAAAGTATCTATATCCACAGTAAAACAAGTTCTATATCGACATAACCTGAAAGGCCACTCAGCAAGGAAGAAGCCACTGCTCCAAAACCGCTATAAAAAAGCCAGACTACGGTTTGCAACTGCACATGGGGACAAAGATCGTACTTTTTGGAGAAATGTCCTCTGGTCTGATGAAACAAAAATAGAACTGTTTGGCCATAATGACCATCGTTATGTCTGGAGGAAAAAGGGGGCTGCTTGCAAGCAGAAGAACACCATCCCAAACATGAAGCGCGAGGGTGGCAGCATCATGCTGTGGGGGTGCTTTGCTGCAGGAGGGACTGGTGCAATTCACAAAATAGATGGCAACATGAGGAAGGAAAATTATGTGGATATATTGAAGCAACATCTCAAGACGTCAGTCAGGAAGTTAAAGCTTGGTCGCAAATGGGTCTTCCAAATGCACAATGACCCCAAGCATACTTCCAAAGTTGTGGCAAAATGGCTTAAGGACAACAAAGTCAAGGTATTGAGTGGCCATCACAAAGCCCTGACCTCAATCCTATAGAAAATGTGTGGGCAGAACTGAAAAAGCGTGTGCGAGCAAGGAGGCCTACAAACCTGACACAGTTACACCAGCTCTGTCAGGAGAAATGGGCCAAAATTCACCCAACTTATTGTGGGAAGCTTGTGGAAGGCTACCCGAAACGTTTGACCAAAGTTAAACAATTTAAAGGCAATGCTACCAAATACTAATTGAGTGTATGTAAACTTCTGACACACTGGGAATGTGATAAAATAAATAAAAGCTGAAATAAATAATTCTCTCTACTATTATTCTGACATTTCACATTCTTAAAATAAAGTGGTGATCCTTTTCTGACCTAAAACAGGGAATTTTTACTAGGATTAAATGTCAGGAATTGTGAAAAACTGAGTTCAAATGTATTTGGCTAAGGTGTATGTAAACTTCCAACTATAACTGTATGTTTGTGTTTTTTCTTTAAAGGCCCAGTGCAGTCAAAAACGTGATTTCCTTGTGTTTTATATATACTGTATTTCCACACTTTGAGATTTGAATAGTACTGTGAAATTCTGAAAATGAGGATAATGCCCTTTTAGTGTAAGAGCTGTTTGAAAAGACTTCCTGAAATTTCTGCCTGTTTTGGTAAGAGGGAGTTTTGGCCTTCCATGGTGACATCAACATGCGGTAAATTAGTTAATAGACCAATAAGAAAGAGAGTTATAAACCATTCAGCCAATAACAGCTAATTTTCAGTTTTCCCCTTCTCACTCAAACCACTCCCAGATAGTCCTAGCCAGTGGTGTAGTGGATGGTATATTTCAGTGGGCATTGCATATACTCCCTTTTTAATCCCCACTGATACATATCAAAGTAGTGTAGTGGAGGTATATGCCGTATCAATTAATAGGGCTGAAGGAACAGATTGGAATGTTTAGCTTAAAATGTTGATAAACTATATATTATTTATTCCCATTTTAGGCACAGCAATGTACACACGGCAGTAGGCCTACGCGTGAATGTTCCAAAATGCAATTTGTGGGAAAACACCGTTCTAAAATGCGCACTGCACATGCGGTTTCATGGACACAGATGGAAATATCCGTCAGAAAGAGGGGGGATGTAAAGACGCAACAACTATCAAATCTCAAATCAAATCAAATCAATTTTTATTTGTCACATACACGTGTTTAGCAGATGTTATTGCAGGTGTAGCGATATACTTGTGCTTCTAGCTCCGACAGTGCAGTAATATCTAACAAGTAATATCTAACAATTTCACAACATATACCCAATACACACAAAACTAGTAAGGAATGGGATTTAAGAATATATACATATATGGACAAGCAATGACAGAGCGGCATGGACTAAGATACAGTAGAATATTATAGAATACAGTATATACATATGAGATGAGTAGTGCAATATATGTAAACATTATTAAAGTAACTAGTGTTCCATTTCTTAAAGTGGCCAGTGATTTCAATAGGCAGCAGCAGCCTCTAATGTGCTAGTGATGGCTATTTAACATTTTACATTTACATTTTAGTCATTTAGCAGACGCTCTTATCCAGAGCGACTTACAGGAGCAATTAGGGTTAAGTGCCTTGCTCAAGGGCACATCGACAGATTTTTCACCTAGTCGGCTCGGGGATTAGAACCAGCGACCTTTCGGTTACTGGCACAACGCTCTTAACCACTAAGCTACCTGCCGCCCCAGTCTGATGGCCTTGAGAGAGAAGCAGTTTTTCATTCTCTCGGTCCCAGCTTTGATGCACCTGTACTGACCTGTACTGACCTCGCCTTCTGGATGATAGCGGGGTGAACAGGCAGTGGCTCGGGTGGTTGATATCCTTGATTATCTTTTTGGCCTTCCTGTGACATTGGGTGCTGTAGGTGTCCTGGAGGGTGGGTAGTGTGTCCCCGGTAATGCGTTCGGCAGACCACACCACCCTCTGGAGAGCCCTGCGGTTGCGGGCGTGCAGTTGCCGTACCAGGCGGTGACACAGCCCGACAGGATGCTCTCAATTGTGCATCTGTAAAAGTTTGTGAGGGTTTTAGGTGCCAAGCCAAATTTCTTCAGCCTCCTGAGGTTGAAGAGGCTCTGTTGCCTCTTCAACCTCAGGAGGGTTGTTAACATGATTATGATGATACCTTTGGCTGCTAGATAATGAAAGAAAGTTGAAAGAAAACCAATAGAACAGGAGAACGCATATGAGGAAGGCTTTATCCCTACTGTTGCTCAGTCACCGACGAAGGGGCATAGACTTCGGCTACCGACTTCAGCATGCCTCGAGAAAATGTTTTGTGTGCCCAAACAGCTGAAAAAAAACCAAACCTGTCCAAAACGAACAATAACTTCACAAAATGTCGTCATAATTTTGCACAAACTCTTCCAAACTGTGTTGGCTGGGAAGCAGGCAGACGCCTTTGCCTTAGCCACTCGGAATGAATACCTAAACTTAACCACCGAGGTTAACCCTATCACAAACCTTAACCCTTACCTTAACCACTCGGGAATTAATACCTAGACTTAGACTGACAGCTAACATATGGCAAAATATACTGTCATTAAAATGCCAACATACTCCATAATATACAGACAGCACCACAGATGGCCCAACCATAATTAAAAGGGCCAGCCATGCCATATCTGTTGCTGCCATTATGGCCAGGTATGGCGTTTTCTTTGGAGATTGCGTTGGTTCAAATGTGCTATTGCCTTTTAAATTCCTTAACCTTTCAGATATTAAGTTAAGTTCCTTAACCTTTTCAGACAATCTCTGTTGTCCTTCCTTGCAGCCTCTTCCCACAAAATATTAGGACAGAACTACAGGCCAGGGAAAGTGGCGAGTCAGTAACGCTATAACCCTGTGTTCCTTTCATCCAAGTTACAACTAAAGGACTTCCGAGGACCATGCCGGGACTAGGACACACAAGTTATTAGAAGAGAACTTGCTCCAAGACACTTTTTATTAGAATCCGCTTTTGAGATTTACCATCTTTACTGAATAGGCTGCTATTCGTTTGAAGGTGAGATTTGCACCACGCGATTTGTCCTCATAACCAAATTAAATACTAATTTGACAATACTCCAATTCATCTCAATGTTTCAGAGTAAGTAAAATAAAATGGATCGCTATACATTTTCAATTTCTTTCATTTGCTGCTTGTTTGATATTACAATTAGCTTGGAGTAATTTTAGATTTCTTTGGAATCACAAACATTGGTGGATGAGGCTTGGATCTCCTAACTTAAAAGCAGCTTGTGTGGAAATGTTTTTCCCACATTCAAGATAGCAAGGTTATTAATTATTTATCTTATTGTGCTCTGCTGTAATGAAGACGGGGAAAAACAAGGGATCGTTTGTGACCTGAGAATAAACTGTTTAAATTCGCATTCTTCCTTTATTTCCGCCTTTCCCCCAAATCAAAAACACACCCGCCGTGTCGCCTCGGAGAGCAGATCTGAAACTCATAACTGTTTTTAAAAGGCAGGGCAAATTAACTGAAAAAGTCTGGTTTCATTCAAACGGTAAAGCGCAGACAGACAAAGCAGGAACGTTGGGAGCCAGGCTGTTTGCTAGGCTCTCTTTTTCTTTCCCGGCTCACTCTGCCTCTCCCTCCCTCCTCCAGTTAGCTGGAGAAAGAGAGAGAGGAGGGGGGATACACAAAACGCAGCTACACAAAGGCAGCGCTAGCGCTCCATCGCTGGTTTACTAATCGGGCTCTTTGTTGTGCTCGATGCATGCCTGTCGCTGTCACATGACCGCGTTTCCATGGCGACCGAGGTCTGAGTAATCATTTGCGCAATGACCTTTATTCCCTTGAGGGAAGGGGAGGGGGAGGTTAGAATGAAAGCGGAGCCAGCAAAAGCAAAGGGAGAAGGAGGGGAGCGGGGGAGGGAGGAGGGGTGAGCATCAGAGTGAGGCAGTGGGGACTCAAACGGAAAAAAATAACGGAGAAAAAAAAAAGAACTGATTTTCTCTCTCTGCAGCACAGAGAAGAATCCGTTGGGTTTGGTTAGATAACGAACATAGCTTGCTCCAGAAAAAAAGGAGAGAGCAAGGGGATGAAAGAGAGGATGGAGTGAAAGATAGAAAGAGGCCAACCGTGGGATGGGGAGAGGTGTGCCAAAAAAAGGGGGGTTGTTTGCATCCTCTGTCCAACAGAGGGAGAGATAGAAGGAAAGAGAGAGAGAAATCCACACTGGAATATATACTCACAGACACATGGCTAGCACTACACCAGAACACGGTCCACCCACCACACAGACCTGTCAGTTCTGCAGTAGACCCAAATAACGGTGTTAAGAACAATTAACTAACAGAAATTATGCCTTTAGAAGAGAGACTGTGTTGAGCTCAAGCCACGGAAACCGCACCATTGTCTAACATTCAAAATAGAAACTGATCCTATGTCGAAAACAGCTCTGGATCCAATTAACTATTAGCCCCATCATCCACAGCCAACATTCACACCAGACCTCAACCCTATACCATACCCAAAAGGGTTTCTGTTACAACCTTATCTAGGCATGAATGAATATTCAACTAAAGTGCTACCAAATGATAGAGTAGAGTGAATAGAGTCATTTGGTAGTTTTCACTGCTCGTCTCTTTTTGGACCATCTCTTATGGGGAACCATGCAAACAAAAGCTCCAGAAGAAGTTATCCCACTGAAAGGTCATCTTTGAGTTGTTGGACCTCACTTGACAAGACTTGTGTTCAGTGAGTCAGACACAGTTATAAAGAAGCCCTTGAAATCATTCAAACAAATGATATTTTCTGGTGGGAGACTATATGAGTTTCTATGAGTTTATAGGAGACTATATCAGTTTCTATGAGTTTCTCTTTTCACCTTTAAAGGGAGTTTGTGTTTTAGTATCAACATTGGAAAAACAAAATCGCTCCTCTGAGTCACTGATAGAATATAGCGGCAATGCTTCTGATGCATCTAAGTAGTTAGTCCTGCTATAGCATGGTGTAGCCGCACCGTGTAACTTGGGATATGGTACATAAAATGAAGTATTCATATCACGTATTCATGGGACAAAGCATTGATATGGTGCTTTATTGTGAGATGTTAGAGAGTATGGAAGGACTTGAACCAGGGGCTTAGAGCAAAGAGGACCTGATGGAAATATGGAAATGTGTGTGTTTTCTCATAGAGGCTTGTAAGAAGCCCAACGTTTGTCCCTCCCTCTCTCTGAATACTTTAGAGAGAGAGAGAGAAAGAACAGCCACCCCTACAGCTGATCCCCCTACTCGTATCATCTGCACCACCTCCTCCCCATAGCCCATAACACACAACACACACACACACACACACACACACAAGCTCACATTCAATTGATACCCCTATTCTAAATGATGCTTTGAAAACGCGCTAATTCAGTCTGGAATTCAATCAAAACTGCAGTTGGAATGAGGGGGTATTGATAAAGAGACAACGTCTGCATGTTTCTGGAACGCATCAAGTTCATCAACAATGTAAAATAGAGGTAGAAAAGGTTCTGCAGTGTTAATACACAAAAGTAACTGTTTTCTAAGCTTTCTATAAGGATTGTTGAATGTGCTAATTGCATCACTGAAATTAATGAACTCAATTCAAATGGAACTGACCTCAACTTTGGTTCACAGAACTCTGGTCATGTTGTAAGATATGTTGTGAGCTGGAGGAATTGGATTTGTTTAAAAAATAAAATTAAAAAATAACGTATTTGTGTAAGCTATTCCACCGACAAACACACACTTACACACACTCACACACCTTTCCTCTTTTTTATCTTCCTCACACTAACACACACACACACGCACACACACACACACACACACACACACACACACACACACACACACACACACACACACATGCAATCTTGTGTGCTCTCATTCTAGCGCCCAGGCAGTGTGATAGGGCACACAACAAACCAGCCGGGATGGTTGGTAAATGACAAAAAACCAACACTGTGCAGGAATATGGCCCAGGAGGAGGCACGCTGGGGTGGTTGATGGGGTCAGAGAGACAGTTCATCACGGAAATGGTTCTGTTAGCCACGACAGCTAAATCAGCACCGTGGCACATGGTACCGCTAGCCACGACTGATGATCCTGCTCATGATGTCATCCACTCCTCAGAGCGAGCTGGGTGGGGGTTGAGGGGAGGTTCTCTCAAGGTTCTCTGTGCGTTGTTCAGGTTAATATATGTCTACCCTTCCTCCACCTCTAGATCCCCTATACTGGGGTCTCGGGGGAGTCTGAAATAGGCTACTGAATGGCAAGCCGGTGGCTGGAATCAGGTTGGAGGGGGTTAGTGTACGCCTGACTACCACTGGACCCTTTAGATTTGATTTAGATTGACCACATGGGTAAATTAATGGGGTTTTTATGCACATCAACAGCGTTGTAGTTGGCACCCAATAAATGTTGTTTGTGGATATTTCATGGAGTATCTGCAGCAATTTATACCTGTTTACCAATATAATTACTATAGTAACATTCTATTAACAAATCGTTACATAGTAACTTATTAATTGCTTTGCAATTGCATCTTAATGGAGTTTTTTAAAGAACCTAATGTAAAGTGATATGGAATTGTGAAAACCTACAAGAGGGTAGCTCTCCAGGAACAGGGTTGGTTATACACTATCCAAGTGTTACCAAATGTAAACATGTGTCTTGGTTCACTATGATGAAGGCTACCTCCTCTCTACCAGTTGGCTACACAGCGCAACAATGCAGATTAAAAACATTTGCAGCATTGTGTTACAAAAGTCCTGTTTATATATTTTGCTTGCTCATGCGTCCTTCATCCTGATCTACATCTGATCTACATCTGATCTTGTCCTGATCTTGTCCTGATCTTGTCCTGATATTGTCAATTTACACTTATAAGATCTGATCAAGATCAGTTCACAATGTGTCTTTTAACCGTCTACACCTGTCTGAAGATGTGGACACAATCAGAATGTGGAGATGATCCGGATATAGGACGCATGTAAGCACCAGGTAGAAACAGGACTAAAATGGCCACCATAGCCAACTGAGCATAGCACAAGGCTACACTGGAGAAGAAGTGTCTACACAGCCATGCTGTCTAAGGGGGCGATAATAGTGGAAGTCCGGTATATTATGGTGGAACGACAAAAAAATAATTTATTTCAGATAGCATCACCCACAGCAATCTCAAAGACCAAGCGAAGCCCTATGACTTGTGGGAGATTTTCTCGAGATTTGGAGAACAGAAGGGTGAGTGTCAGCTCTCCTTCCTTATCTCCTTCCTCCCAAAAAGAGAGGGTCACACTGAGAATATTCCGCAAGGCTCCTCGAAACTCCCCGCTTCTGGCGAGAGCCTTGTCTGTTAAGAACCGCCAGAAACGAGGATGGAAGGCCATAGGAGGGAGTGCTTTGGCCAGGCCTCTCACCACAGGGCTGGTTATTTGAAAGCCCCAGTCTACAGAGCGGGCAGAAGGAGCTCCATTGACGTCCCAGAGAAAAGAAGGCTCCCATTCGGTCTTTCAGACGCTCCCTTCCAGAGCACAGAGGCTCCTTTGTGGAGCGAAGGAGGCCTCTCTAGATTTTCAGGGGCCGTCGGTGGTGTACAGCAGTAGACCTTTCGGTTGGTGGCCACACACAGACGGGTAAGGGGAGGGGAGGGGAAAATAGGGAGGGAGGGTGGAGGATGCGAGACAAAGTCACAGACTCCAGTTCCTCAATGAGTCATTTCGCCCAGCCTGCTGCAAGAGTGGACCGTTGTGTCAGGGTGGTGGCAGGGTCGCTCGGTCCTCCAGACACCCACTCTTGGCTCACTGCCGCAGCCCAGCAAGCCACCGTGGCTGGGGAAGGGGGAGGCAGGAATAGGGCCAACAGTGTTCCAAGGAGAAGGGCTTTGTTTGATTGTTAATGAAGCAATTATCCAAACAAGGTAACTCTGACAGGCACAGAGACACAATCTGTGTACTTTCTTTTTATGTTGAACCACATCAACCTTGTTTACTGTAATTTAGCTGTCTGTCAGGTGTCAGACAAAATGTCACACCCTCCAAAATGACAAGATATTGATAGTAAATAGTAAACGTCTGATGACACACACACATATTATCTCTCACTTGGATAGACCAAAGTGTAAACATTTAATATCAGCTGAGCCAAACACCCTTGGATGAGAGATAAACGCTTGTGTAAGCTGCCCCTCAAACAAATAGAGTAGACCTGAGACAATTGAGTTTTGTTGAAGAGAGAGACAGAAAGGAAGAGACAGAAAGAGAGACAGAAAGAGAGAGACAGAAAGGGAGAGAGGGAGAGACATTGAGGGAGAGACAATGAGGGAGAGACAGATAGAGAGAGACAGAAAGAGATAAAGAATATAAATGCCCCACCACCAGTTCATCCATCTGCCAGCTCCTGAGCCTACTCCCCTGCTCTATCCATCCAGACACACACACACACCCTGCCACCCCCCACTGCCCCACAGTCTCAATAAAATAAAGAAGGCCACTATGGCCACGTGTCTGTTCAATACAGCCGGACAGCTGACACACACCACCCCCAGACAGCTGACACACACAACCCCCAGCCAGCAGGCCACATTAACCCCCACTGGGCAATAGGCTGCAGATACACACACACACATACACACACACACACACACACACACATACACAATTTGCCTCTGTCGCACACACACGCACACACACACAAAACAGTGGATGATATCATTCCAACAGTGTGTGGCAACAGCATCGCAATAAGACTTATGGCTTTTCTGGGCTCAGTATCCAAAGTGTTTTTATGTCCGCGTGTGTGTGTGTGTTCGTGTGACTGCGTGCGTACTTGCGTGGGTGGGTCTGCGTGTGTGAGTGTGTGTGTGAAAGAGAGATCTTCTCTGCTTCTCTCCCCAATCCTCCCTGAATTGCAGTGAAAATTGTTATTTAATAGACAATTATGTTAAGAAGACTGTAATCAGCTTCAGTGGGATAAAGACAGCTTTAGGCTTTATTTACACTTTATAAATCTCTACTTAGTGGTGGTAATAAGGAGCACATGTAAGGGAGCCAGCCCTGTCCGAGCAGAAGGTAGAACACTAACTCTACTAGAATCCATCACGACAAGAACTGAGGTATTCTGGGTAATGTATTTCTTAAGTATATTCCTTTGTTGTAGGTTTCGCCTGTCATATTGATGGATAAGGAGCCAAACTTGATCTTGCCAACACTGCGATTAGATAAAGATCATCTCATCCAAGCATTTACTGTAGCTGTACAAGAGAATGTGGAAATTAGAAAGGGGTGCATGGTCAGAAATTGTATTATGAGGACCAGGCATGAACAGCATTGGACCTTGGCCTAAAGTGAGTGTTGAAAATGTGATGAGGGTTGAGGAATGGGATTGTGGAAGTGTCTGAGGAGACGTAGACCGTCCTAAACAGCTCCTGGCAAGCCTGCATGGTTTATGAGGTCTCCACTACATGGTTTATGAGATCTCCACTCATCCTGCATTACGAGCACTCAGCTTCAGCTCTTCTTGTGGGAGCACTACTAATTAAACATGGCAGAGAGAAGGGATATGGCATTTATCTTTAATAAGAACACACTGCTCTCTTTCACTCCCTTCTTCCCTCCCTCCTTTTATCAGTCTCTAGTCCCTATTTCTGTTCTATCGTTTACTTTCGAGTTCCGTTTTTTCACTTCTGTATTCCTATTCCTCACGCCCGCATTAACTCCCTTTTCTCCTTTCACCTACTGACCTCTATTACTTCATGCTCTTGCCCTAATCTTTCTCTTCTTTCCCCCGCTGTCTGTCCATCCTCCATCCACTCTTTTTTTTAAACCTCTTTCGATGTTCTCTCATAACCCTCTCTCCTCGCTCTCTCTTGCTTCATTCTTCCTTCCCTCCAATTTTACTTCCCATGTTCCTCTCTCTATTTCCCCATGACCTGTCTGTCTCTTTTTTGTATTCCCTCCTTTTCCCTCCGCTCCCTTTCTCGTCCTCATCCTCTCATCCTTTTTGTTTTTCTGTCTTATTTACACTTGCTTCTCTATTTACCCCCCGCATCCCTCTCTCCTCTTCTCTATTTACCCCCTCTTCCCTCCTCTCTCTCTCTCTCTCCTACGTTCCTTCTCTCCTAAATCTCACATCCCTCACTCCTGTTGTCTATTTACCCCCTCTTTTCCCCATTTATTTCTCTCTGTCTTTCTTTCTCTCCTTCACTTGTTCTCTATTTCCACTGGCTGCCCCTCACATCCCTCACTCTTCCTCTTCTCTATTTACCCCCTATATTTCCCCATCTCTCTTCCTCTCTCCTTCGTTTGTTCTCTGCTTCATCTCCTGAAGGGAGCACACAGCACTGCAGCACTACTGCAGGTCTCAGCACAAATGAGATTCTATTTTCTGCTGCCGCTTCCTGTTCCTCCTTTGTCCCCATCACCATGGTTACCAGCTTGAGCCCACAGAGGTCTAGCTTCTTCCCGTCTCAGTCACAGCGCCGGAGCTAGGCCGGGGTTATCTCTCTCTCCCTCCGTCTCTCTCTCTCCCGTTCCATTTGTCTGTGTTTTTTCCGCTGCTATTCCTCCACCTCTCTCTCTTTTTTTTCGATCTCTCTATCGCTCCTCTTTTCCTCCGCTATCTATCATACCCTGGATATGTAGTGTTATATGATGTGATATTTACATTTATGTCATTTAGCAGACGCTCTTATCCAGAGCGACTTACATTATTTATTTATTTTTTCAAACCCCCTGTGGGAATCGAACCCACAACCCTGGCGTTGCAAACACCATGCTCTATCAACTGAGCAACATCCCTGCCGGCCATTCCCTCCCCTACCCTGGACGACGCTGGGCCAATTGCGCGCCGCCCCATGGGTCTCCCGGTCACGGCCGGCTACGACAGAGCCTGGATTCGAACCAGGATCTCTAGTGGCACAGCTAGCACTGCGATGCAGTGCCTTAGACCACTGCGCCACTCAGGAGACTATTGATATGATATGTAGTGTTATATGATGTGATATGTAGTGTTATATGATGTGATATGTAGTGTTATATGTTGTGATATGTAGTGTTTGCCCATATTGCATTTCCTCCTCCACTTAGTTTTATTGATGGCTCTGCGTTAGCTCTTGGAAGGGTTGTGTTATTGATGGCTCTGCGTTAGCTCTTGGAAGGGTTGTGTTATTGTCGACCCCTTTAGAGATGAGTTCTCTCCAGAAGCCAAGGAGGCCTTGGGCACAGCCTCTTCCGCTACTGATGTGCCATAAAGGACATTTGTTTATCATTCGATGCTAAAGAGGGAGCCATTGGGGACTTCATCCTGTCTATGACACATTGTAATCAACAGCATCCAATCCCAAGCCTAGATGGAGAAGTGACACAGAGTTAGTCATCTAGTAGTTCAGCCATGATGTCATTTCTTAAAGTAGGAAGGGGAAGGTTGCTATTACTGAGAATGACACTAACGTTGAGGCTATTGTGTTTTTGTTTAACCATCTATTATAGGCTACCTTACACCAAACAAGATTCAAAATGATAAAACCATTGGGGGGAATTCCGACCCGAGTTAAGTGTGTGTAAATGGAACTTAATTCCCTTTTATGCACTTTTCTCTCTATGGGTATTCTGACCTTGAACTTAAAGGGACATTTTACAATTGTTCAACTTCATATTCATAATCTCCAGCATCAACCCCAACATCAACATATGAGGAAAATGGCACGTTTCTATGTTTTGTAGTAAAAAAGGAAGAGGAAGATAAGTGTTTTCAATGACATCATCGGTGTGCATCATGTGATTTTAACCAATTATGAGTAGGCATTGCCTACTAATTGCCTACTAATTGGTTGAAGATGTCATTGGAAACACTTCTGTTCCTCTATCCTTTTTACTACAAAACATAGAAACACGCAATTTTCACATATGTTGATGATGGGGTTGTGCTGGAGATGATGAATATGAAGTTGACATTTTATTTTATTTTCCTTTAAGCATGAGAATAGTATGCTATTCACCCGCTATTCGTTTGGGGGTGGAGATCAAATAAATGAAGGTGGAGGTGTGTCTACAGATACTCCATATTCTGACCTTGACTTCATTCCCAACATAATTCCACCACCTTTTCACGCTATGAAATGATTACAGTTTTTTCCAACTGCTTACACACGTTTTCAAAACTATGTCTCCTTTTTTCAAAACTCTACACACAATTCCCAAAACTGCACACACAAAATGCAAAATGCCTCACATCTCCTTCAAAATGTAACACTGCATTCAAAATGCCATAAACACATGTCAGAATGAAGCATTTGCATCAAATGGCAAACACTTCTTTCATAATAGTAAATTTTTGGATATACCATGTAAACACTGTTGTTCTAAATCTAAAGCTCTTTGGTCTTTCATAGGCTTATATCTACATTTCAATACAATGTTCTACAGTGAACGTAATCTGCTGAGAGGGGTAACAAGTACACTGTAAACACCAATGCAATGTAGAAACAGAAAATATTTATTAGGCCAAACATTACTGTTGTATACAGTAGCATACAACAAAACCATAAACATATGTAAACCAAAAGTATATTCTTTAGAATACAGTAAAGAACACAATTGTGTGTGTGGGGTCCCGGTGGGGCAGTCCAGGAATTGGTAGGGGGGGCAGTCACCAGTGCTAAGCTACGCTTCATCTCTTCTCTGGGCTGGGTCTGGCCACAATACTTCATCCACATCACAAGATAAGTTTTCTCTTGCCAAACATCGAGGGAAGTATCTCCTAGCATGGCGTATCCAACCTTGGACAGAGGCAACCTCTATGTCCCCACATGCGTTCTCCATTGCCTGGAGATGCGGCATGCGGGCATAGGGTTGGCGATCATACACTTTCCAGCGCCAGGCTGAGAAGAATTCCTCTATGGGATTTAGAAAAGGTGAATATGGGGGTAGGTACAAAACTACAAATTGTGGATGGGTGGCAAACCAGTTTTGGACCAGAACTACCCGGTGAAAACAAACATTGTCCCATATGACCACAAATCTAGCAGGCTCCTGATCTGGATCAGGGACAAGCATTGTGTAAATTGCATCCAGAAAAGTGAGCATATGGCCGGTGTTGTACGGACCCAGTGTGGCATTGTGATGGAGGACCCCGTTTTGAGTGTTGGCAACACACATAGTTATATTACCCCCACGCTGTCCAGGGACATTGGTAATTGCCCTCTGTCCTATTACATTTCTTCCGCGGCGCCTGGTTTTGGTGAGGTTGAAGCCAACCTCATCCACATAAATAAATTAATGGCGAATTACATGGGCATCCATCTCCAATACTCTCTGTAACAGACAAAAGGATATACAGATGAGTAAATATGGTATGTCTGAAGTACTGGAAGTAGTGTTGCATACATACCTCTACAAAGTCATGTCGCAGATTCTTGACTGTCAGAGTTTCTCTCAAATGGCACCTTGTAAAGTTGTTTCATCATCACTTGGTGCCGTTGGAGGATGCGTTGTATGGTTGACAGGCTTACAGCATTGATGTTGTTAAATATGGTGTCATTATTCAAGATATGCTCTCTTATCTCTCGAATCCTAACTGCATTGTTGGCCAAAACCATATTTATAATTGCAGTCTCTTGTACATCTGTAAACAAGCGTCGTCGTCCTCCATGATGTCTTTGCCTTTCCACTCTGTAAAGAATTCAAACACAGTATGTGTTCAGCATAGGAACTGTAAACAATGTGCAAAAAAATGTAGTACAGCATGATAACCAACCTCATTCATTCAATGCAGTGCAGTAAATGGATGTCTTAGAGTTACAAATGTTTATGCAATACTATGCAGTCATACGTATTTTACAGTACATTATTGTAATGCTAAAATAGTCATTAGATAGTTGCATACCTGTTCTCATTTCTGAAGGTTCGAATTATGGACGCCACTGTAAATCGACTCAAGTTGGGCTGGACTCTCAGTCCAGCCTCTCTCATGGTCAAACCGTGGTTGATCACATGATCAACAAGTGTTGCCCTAATCTCATCAGAGATGGCTCTCCTTCCTTCTCTTCTTTGCCCTCGTCCTCTTCTTCCTCTTCCTCCTACTCCTCCTCCAACTCTTCGTCTTTGAATTTGTCCTCGTTGTTGTCCCCTGCCTGTCCCTCCTACTCCTCTTGCTCTCTGTCCATTGTTGGCATTCATTGTTCAAAACAGGTAATCTGACCTTTGACCTATTTATGGTCCTATACTACAGTAAAGCAGTGATTGGTTAGTGATCAGTTAAGCAATTAGTGTTTGCACATGTGAGGAGTGTGTGTGTGACCTGGTGAATAAGTGTTGCATTTTCATTGGTTGTGTGGAAAAGGAAAGCAAGTCACTTCCTGTTAGATTTTTGTGTTTTAGGTAGAGAATTGTGTGTAGTGTTTTGAAAAAAGTGTTTTATGCAATTGACAACTGAGTCAAAGGCTGAGAAATAGCTTATGGTTTTGGAGATTTGGTGTGTAGTTTTGCACTTTGAGTGAGAGGTTTCAAAAATTGTGTGACATGAAAAGATTTTGTGTAAGCAGTTGGAAAAAACTGTAATAAGGTCGAGCAACCTGTCAGTTCCAAGTGAAACAACATCTACTTTATTAATTTTTTATAAAATAACGCCATTCGCCATGCACTGTAATTTACAAATTGATAAGAGCTATTGATGAGTAAGCCGTTTGGATAAGTGGATTGTAAATATAAATGACAATTGTTTTAGATCAATTTTACCTTATGATCGCTGGAGACAAATGTGAAGCCAGTCATATGGCAGCAAACTGAAGCATATCAACATATCAACTTTTCCACAGTAAAATTTATGAAATGCTGGCCTTATAACTTGGGATGAAAAGAAGCTTGGAGACCCAAGCTATAGGTTTCTGTAGCCATGCACAAATGACAGTATATCGCCAAACCTACCGAGTTGATTTATGATTTCTAGAATGTTTTAATTATATGCCCAGACTTTTCACTGTATTTTTTTTACAATTTGTATTATGTTAAATATTAGCCACTATCGCTAGCCACGATCCGTTATACCATATACATTTATAGCTTTTATAATTTTCCTTATATTTTGCTTAATTCCATTACATCGTTAGTTTACCTTTCTTTCCTCTGTCACATTCGTGTAATTTCAATCATTATGGAACGCAGACCATATGTAGCAGTTTAAACCTGGAGCCTGGCACATGGTTCATGACGACTGGACCGTTATCATCACAGTTCCATGATTAGTGAGGATTATTAAGATAGATTTATAGGACTACTGTTAAACCCCTATTGTACACTTTTCTCACCTTCCAATAATTAATGGGTTGAACAATTGAATATGACAATTTTCAGGATGAATCAAACCACTGTATTTTTGATTCACCAATATATTTTGTGCATAAAGGCTCTCCAAACATTAAAAAAATTTTTTATTCATAAATACTTTCCAAACCCTAAATAATATACAATATCAAAGTATTTTAAAATCTAACAATTGGTGCTGAAAAGGAGATGAATATGTGTGTATTTAGGCCTACATGGTTTTCTTTAATTGATCCCTGATATTCTGAACCGTTCTCTCCATATATTCTAGTGAGTCTGTCAAGAAAATTAAAGGTACACTCAATTTCAAGGGATGGCTTTAGATACATAAATGTACTGAAACCCCTATTGAATGAAAACTGCACAAGAACATCAGTTGGCCAGCAAGTGAGGGTTTTCAGCTGTTGAATTACATTTATTCAGCCCGGTCAAGAGAACCATGCCTGCAAAGCTCGTTATGCACCTGAATAAGGTAAGTCTGAATACTAACTACTGAGAAGTGTGTAGGAAAGGCATGCATAAGAAAGGCGTACATTTCCGAAGTCTGAATCGGGGCCAAGGAGAATTGTTACCCAAAGACTCAGAAACATGGAACATCTAAGGATGTCATAAAAAAATTAGCAATGCTGGTCAGATGTTTGACCAAATAACCACAATTCCCCATTATAGTTTCAAAGACAGTAAGAAATATTTTCCCATCTCATGATGAGACCTCGTTTGAGGTTCAATTTGAAAATGCAAAATGTTTCATTTCAGTTTGAGAGACCACCCAACCCCAGTAAAATACAACTCAATGTTTACTAAATCAATTCAGGTTAGTTTCACTGCCGAGGGGCATAACAGTAGTAAACACTATACCTGGGATCTGAGCCATCTACCCAGTGCAACCAGTCTCATTCCCCAACTCCTCTTTTAAATAATATCATATTTTTGTATCTGGCATGCAAGAATTGTAGTAGGAAGCCGTAGGGAATGTGACAACTCTGGAGAAAAGTGACCGTTCAGATAACATACTGCATATAGCTTACGAGTCTTTAATGAAGATGGCAGCCATTTTACTATTTCAGGCTCCTAAAACGTTATTGAACGTTAATAAAACATATGTTATTCCTCCAACATATAAGTCCCCTAAGAACAAAGCCTTTTCTGATATATCTAGAATATGTATTTCTTAGGTATACACATTTTCTTTGGGGGGGGGGGTATTGCATCAAAGTAGCCGCAATCAACAGAGTAACCAAACTAGAACCCAAGCTGCTGTAGAATTGTAAAAATGATTCCCTAAGAACTTAAATGTTTTTTTATTTTTGTATCTGCTCATCCTTTGTAGTGACGGAAGTGGGAGGAATGGGGGTTTGAGATGCTGCCGAAAAACACCTCGGGCCGGCCTAGCTCAGAGGGCTGTTTCAGAAAGGCTGGCGTATTGATTTCAGGATAAGTGCTAAGCCCCAATGGCAGCAGCCTCCTCTGGAAACAAAAGCCGAGGGCCACCATTGACCACAGAGCCACACCATAGCCTCCTTTGTCCCACTCTGTTTCTATTGGAGCCTGTCTGATGGATGAGTGAATTACTAGCCTTCTCTACTCTGCCCAATGCAGTGCCACAAAAAACAAGAAATGTGTTGGTCGATAGCGTTGGGATTTTGATTTGGGATTGAATGGCATCTTCATAAACAATGCATCACACCTTTATGGGATATTGAAGGTGTGCTTTTGATTGCTGGTGTGTTAGAGCCAGTGGTGGAAAAAGTACCCAATTGTCATACTTGAGTAAAAGTAAAGATACCTTAATAGAAAATGACTCAAGTAAAAGTGAAAGTAACCCAGTAATATACTACTTGAGTAAAAGTCTAAAAGTATTCGGTTTTAAATATACTTAAGTATCAAAAGTAAATGTAATTGCAAAAATATACTTAAGAATCAAAAGTAAAAGTATAAATCATCTCAAATTGCTTATATTAAGAAAGCCAGACGGCACAATTTATTTTAATTTTTTATTAACGGATAGCCAGGGGCACACTCCAACATTCAGACATCATTTACAAATGAAGCATTTGTGTTTAGTGAGTCCGCCAAATCAGAGGCATTAGGGATGACCATTTTCCAGTCCTGCTAACCATTCAAAATGTAACAAGTATTTTTGGGTATCAGGGAAAATGTATGCAGTAAAAAGTACATTATTTTCTTTAGGAATGTGGTGAAGTAAATGTAAAAGTTGTCAAAATTATAAATAGTACAGTAAAGTACAGATACCCCAAAATTACTACTTAAGTAGTACTTTAAAGTATTTTTACATAAGTACTTTACACCACTGGTTAGAGCAGGGATGGAGCAAAAGCCTGCATACCCAGTTGCATTGTAGAAAGAGGATTGACCTATGCTTTAGCTAAACCCAACAGAAACACAACTTCATCTAAGTGGAGAAAATAACTACAATGACAACAACGTCTCCCAACTAGAAAGCTAGGGTCGTGTTGAGTTGGGAGAAAATGTAGTGAAACGTGGAGGTACTAATGAAAATTCTCTAATAACAAGCACACATTTTCATTTTCGGTTGTAAATATTTTGCAATGGTGGGCCCTACTGAACATGGCCCAGGCTTCAGACTGGGGCTCCATGATGACAGATATACAGTATGTGAGATCCAATTAGGTGGCAGAACGGGATTGATGACCACCAGCCACATCTCTATCCTCTGTTGCCTCTGTGGCCTTCTATTCCTCCATTGTGTTGCCTCACATTCATCCATATGACATTTACACCAACGGCACGTGGCCATTCTCAGCAGGGGTGGGTCCAGCGCCCCATTCATCCAAGGACAGTGTCTTTCTATTGTGACGGACACATTGTGCCATCAATGAGTATAAGCGACATGTCTGTTTGGAGACACTTTGAATCAAGTTCCAATTAGCTGGGAGTGTTTCATTCAAGTCTATGTGTGGCTATTGTAGGTATGAGGATTTGGGGGTTGGATGGGTGTGTGCATTTGCGTGTGTGTGCGTGTGTGTGTGTGTGTGCGTGTTTTGGAAAACAGCTTGGATGCTAACGATGCACCTGATGAACTTAACACTATGAAGGCTCTAGGAAACCAGACCCAGGTTGGAGGAAGCCATTGTGGTCAGTTAAAACAAATACAGAAAAAAAACAAAGTCATAGCTTAAAAAAAAAAGTGGCCTTCATTTCAAGAATCAACAACCAAAGGCAGTAAGGAAAAACACTTATAAGACTTGCAGAACTCCAAAACAAGGAACCATGTCTACTATCCCATGAAGCCTTGGGAAAAGTTTTGAGGCGTATTTTTTCTGCTGCCGAGAGGTTTGGACTGGGTATTCTTGTTAGCTTAAGGTGTGTGTATCCTTTCCTCTCTCCCTACTTGTCCTCCCTCTCACTCTCCCCCCCTCTTTCTCTCCCCTCTGTCCTTATCTTCTCTCACTCTCTCTCTCTCTCCCTCTCTCCCTCTCTCTCTCTCTGTTTGCTAACCAGGGCAGGTGGGAAAGTCACTTTACCTCAGCAACAGATGCCCACTCTGAGTAAATATTGAACTCTGAACCCTGTGACATAAACAACATCCCAGATGACTGTAGACCCACGGAACACGAACGGTTCGACCACAGCCTTCAAAAGAATCAGTAAAAAAAAAGTGGACGTAGAAGTGAAGTGTTCATTTTCTGTTATATTTGAAGAATGTCTGTGTCTGCAATACATTGAGATAGTATCATAGTACAGCAAACATCTCACAATAGCTACAGTAATAAGCAGATATTCAGCCAGAGCTCTCAATTGAAAACACTTTTTTCATTTTTATATTTGACTGGGAAATCCCATTGAGGTCAAGGCCCGCTTTTGCGAGGAAAGCAGCTCTGGAAATAACACTAAAAAAGCCAGGCCTCGAGCCATCCCATTCTGTTCCAATGACCTGTCGTTTTGACATCACCATTTGAATAGTCAAATAAATAAATTTCATAAGTATATGCTATTGCAAAAATAATCATTTAGGATGATTTGAAAAAGTTGCTTTTTGGTAAGCTCCATTTCCTTCTTTGTCAATTACACATGCTGCGCTGTTCATCAGTCTCTTCATTCACAATTTGACATTTGATAATATTGTCACCCATCAGACTATTGTCAATTTAATCTTGACTT
>NC_059206.1:7182286-7192286 GCF_020615455.1 Coregonus clupeaformis
GCAGGAAGTCCAGGACCCAGTTGGACAGGGCAGGGTTCAGACTCAGGAACCCAAGCTTAGTGATGAGCTTGGAGGGCACTATGGTGTTGAAGGCTGAGATGTAGTCGATGAACAGTATTCTTACTGTCACGATCGTCTAAGGAGGAGGACCAATGCGCAGCGTTGAAGGTGAACATATTTATTTAGCAAATGATCACACGATCAAAACAACAGACGATAACGTGATGTCTACGGTTGAACACGAACCAAATAAGAACAAGAAACCACAAATAATGCATGCCTAACGGCTACCTAAGTATGACTCCCAATCAGAGACAACGAGCTACAGCCGTCTCTGATTGGGAGCCACCCTGGCCAACATAGAATTACAACAACTAGAACATAAACAAATGAAAACTCACACCCTGGCTCAACATACTAGAGTCCCCAGAGCCAGGGCGTGACAGTACCCCCCCCTAAAGGCGCGGACTCCGACCGCGCCAACCAAATACAACAGGGGAGGGACCGGGTGGGCACTCCGCCTCGGCGGCGGATCCGGCTCGGACATGACCCCCACTCCTTCTCTAACCCCCAAAGTACCCCTGGTCCGGTCTGGCCCTGCTGACCAGAGCTGAACTGAACACTGGTGGAGCGGATTGCTCTAGCTCCGCGTGACGCAGCACCTGACCGGTGCCGGACCCGCCACCGGTGGAACAGGCACGGGCCGTGCCGGACTGACGACGCACACCACTGGCTTGGTGTGGGGAGCAGGAGCGGACCGAGCCGGGCTGACGAAACGCACCACTGACTTGGTGCGGGGAGCAGGAGCGGGCCGGACCGGGCTGACGAAGCGCACCACTGACTTGGTGCGGGAGCTTGGATGGGCCGGACTGGGCTGGCGACGCGCACCACAGACTTGGTGCGGAGAGCAGGAACGGGCCGGACAGGGCTGACGAAACGCACCACAGACTTGGTGCGGGGAGCAGGAATGGGCCGGACTGGGCTGGCGACGCGCACCACAGACTTGGTGCGGAGAGCAGGAACGGGCCGGACAGGGGAGACGAAACGCACCACTGACTTGGTGCGGGGAGCAGGAATGGGCCGGACTGGGCTGGCGACGCGCACCACAGACTTGGTGCGGAGAGCAGGAACGGGCCGGACAGGGCTGACGAAACGCACCACTGACTTGGTGCGGGGAGCAGGAATGGGCCGGACCGAGCTGGCGATGCGCACCGTAGACTTGGTGCGAGTGGCAGGAACAGGCCGGACCGTACTGGGAACACACACCACTGGCCCTACGTGGGGATCAGGAACAGGCCGGACCGGACTGGCAACACACGCCAGTACCTCTCGCCGTGCCTCTACATCTTCCACCCCCTCTTCGACCAGTGGCCCCCGTAACCTGGCGGCCTCCTCTGGCAACCCGCTGGGCCGCTCTATCGCGGCCTCCTGCTGGTCCGACGTCGTGAGCCCCCCCCTAAAAATTTTCTGGGAGTCTCTCTTCCCCGTGGGCCAGGCCTCGATAATTCTCGCCAGACTCTCGCTCTTCTGCTTCCAGTCTCCGCCATTCAGCTCCTCATTCGGCTTGACCCAGTCGAAGCTCTTCCTCCACTGTTGCCAAGTCCACCCACTCTGCTCCTCACTAGGCTGCTTGGTCCAGTTCTGGTGGTTTCTTCTGTCACGATCGTCTAAGGAGGAGGACCAATGCGCAGCGTTGAAGGTGAACATATTTATTTAGCGAATGATCACACGATCAAAACAACAGACGATAACGTGATGTCTACGGTTGAACACGAACCAAATAAGAACAAGAAACCACAAATAATGCATGCCTAACGGCTACCTAAGTATGACTCCCAATCAGAGACAACGAGCTACAGCCGTCTCTGATTGGGAGCCACCCTGGCCAACATAGAATTACAACAACTAGAACATAAACAAATGAAAACTCACACCCTGGCTCAACATACTAGACTCCCCAGAGCCAGGGCGTGACACTTACAAAGTTATTCCTCTTGTCCAGATGGGATAGGGCAGCGTGGAGTGCGATGGCGATTGCATCATTCATGGATCTGTTGGGGTGGTATGCAAATTGTAGTGGGTCTAGGGTGTTGGGTAAGGTGGAGGTGATATGATCCTTAACTAGCCTCTCAAAGCACTTCATGATGACAGAAGTGAGTGCTACGGGACGATAATCATTTAGTTCAGTTACTTTCACATTTTTGGGTACAGGAACAATGGTGGACATCTTAAAGCAAGTGGGGACAACAGACTGGGATAGGGAGAGATTGAATATACCTGTAAACACTCCAGCCAGCTGGTCTGCACATGCTCTGAGGACGCTGCTTGGGATGCCGTCTGTAGCCGTCCCAGAAGGGGGAGTAGCAATGGTCAAGAGTTCTCGATGAGCGAGTAGTGCAGGAGATGTGTTGACAAAACTTTGGTAGCATTTTCCACAGATTTGCTTTATTGAAATCCCCAGCTACAATAAATGCGGCCTTGGGATATGCGGTTTCCAGTTTGCACAAGGTCCAGTGTAGTTCCTTGAGAGCCGTTGCGGTGTCGGCTTGAGGGGGAATAGACACAGCGGTGACAATGACTGAAGACAATTATCTCGGGAGGTAATGCGGTCGGCATTTGATGGTGAGGTATTCCAAATCAGGAGAACAAAAGGACTTGAGTTCCTGAACGTTACCACAATCACACCATGGGTAGTTAATCAGGAAACGTCCACCTCCACCTTTCTTTCTTCCTGTCCGCATGATGTACGGAGAACCCCACTGGCTGTATGGACGGGGACAGTATATCCGGAGAGAGCCATGATTCCATGAAACAGAGTAAGTTACAGTCCCTGATGTCTCTCTGGAAGGCAATCCTAGCCCTAAGCTCATCTACTTTATTGTCCAGAGACTGAACATTAGTGAGTAATATACTAGGAAGCGGTGGATGGTATGCACGCCTCCTGAGTCGGACTAAAAGCCCACTCCGTATTCCTCTTCTCCGTCGACGGTGTCTTGGAGCAGCCCCTGGGATGAGTGGAATTGCCTCGGGGGGTACAAACAAATGATTCAATTCAGGAAAGTCACATTTCTGGTCGAAATGCTAGTGAGTGACAGCCGATCTAATATCCAAAAGTTATTTTCGGCTGTAGGTAATAATGCAAGGAACATTCTGAGCAAGTAATGTAAGAAAAAACACACACAAAAAAAATCTGCAAAGTTGGCTAGGAGCTAGAAACAGGGCGACCATGTCTGTCTGCGCCATTATGTTGTATTACTTTTCTATTAATCACATTATCTGTTTATGAAGAAGAAAATGATGATGCTCTACTAAATGATGGCATTTCTTGTGCACTCTATCCATTATTTTTCTCTCCCTCTATCTCTCGCTCTCTTATGCCACCTCTCCTCTGTCACACACACACACACACACACACACACACACACACACACACACACACACACACACACACACACACACACACACACACACACACACACACACACACACACACACACACACACACACACACACACACACACACACACACATACATACATACACAGACAGAGCCATCCAACCCAGAGGCAGTTAGAGGAGCAGTGCAGAGTGTAGGCAGTAACTGCGGAGGATATGGCTGGCCATGTGCATAGCATATAGGCTGACCATGGGTGGAGACAGCTCCATCCCCCCTGACACCACCTTTGCTCCTCTTCTCTCTTCTCTTCTCTTCTCCTCCGCTCCTCTCCATTAGCCACAGAAACACACCCCACTAGCCTAACACACAGACAAACTGCCAGGCCAACACACACACACCGCCAAGCACAGGAACACACAAGTGCACACCCACGCACGCTCACACACACACACAAACACACACTGAGAGCGCACCCACACACACACACCGGCGGGTAGCCTAATTATAGAAGACTGGGCTGCCACCCCACTTCCAGCAGCCAGCATCCAGACACCGGCAGATACCCCACCCCATAGCCCCATCCATCCCCAGCCCCAGCCCTCTAGCCAGGGGCCCGTGTCTGACTCCATCTGGCTGGATGGAGAAACAGGGCTGGAGGAGGGGAGGGTGGTAGAGATAGGGGTGGATGGAGGAGGGGAGGGTGGTAGAGAGAGGGGTGGATGGAGGAAGGGAGGGTGGTAGAGAGAGGCAGAGGCATAGAGACAGAAGGGTGGGAGGTAGATGAGAGGGGGGGTGTAAGGGTGTGGGAGAGAGATAGGAATGGAGAGAGTGGATGAGACGGAAGAGAGACAAAGGGGGATGAGATAGAGAGAGTCAGAGAGAGACAGAGGGGGGTGAGATAGAGAGAGTCAGAGAGAGACAGAGGGGGATGAGATAGAGAGAGTCAGAGAGAGACAGAGGGGGGATGAGATAGAGAGAGTCAGAGAGAGACAGAGGGGGATGAGATAGAGAGAGTCAGAGAGAGACAGAGGGGGATGAGATAGAGAGAGTCAGAGAGAGACAGAGGGGGATGAGATAGAGAGAGACAAAGGGGGATGAGATAGAGAGAGTCAGAGAGAGACAGAGGGGGATGAGATAGAGAGAGTCAGAGAGAGACAGAGGGGGATGAGGGGGGGCAATGCAATAGTCTGGTGTTGACCTTAAAAGAAAGTGGGGCTGCAGTAAACACCAACTAATACCTTCAAATACTCATCAGTGTATTTTGTTCGAAACAAGTTTGGAAAGCAACGGTTATGTTTATCTGGTATCTATAACACAACTATTATTATGTGCATTACAGTCTCGTTTAGACTAACACTGTTTATTTGCATACTCCCACTTACACACAGCCCTGGTGCATTATGGGTAGGACATACTGAGGTCAGTGCTCAACGTTGAATACCCAGTGGAACAGTTATGAATGCCTGGCTGTATCTCCACATCGAGTCAGATGGAGAGTCTGAGAGTAACCTCTTCACAACCGTAAACCAACCAATACCTACCCTCAATCCCCACACTGAATTTCTCTCCCCACTGCTGATGGCTATTTTGCGCTGCTCATACAGGAGTAGTAGAGTAGTAGAGTAGTAGAGTAGTAGAGTAGTCAAGTAGTAGAGTAGTAGAGTAGTAGAGTAGTAGAGTAGTAGAGTAGTAGAGTAGTAGAGTAGTAAAGGCCCAGCACCCTCAGCACCCCTACATCTCGCGGCTATGTACAGGCGCTATTGTAAATATACACCCACCTGTAAACACACACACGCATGCACACATACGCTTATGCTATGCACATGCATACCAATGCAAGCACATTGTAAATATACCTTCCCACCTACCTACCCACCCACACACACACACACACACACACTTCTCAGCCAGCCCCAGCTCGCCACTAAAACAATATGGCCTAGGGCCTTCATTTGCATGGATTTACATGAGATGCCGTATTGGGATTACTTATTCATGAGCCTTTCACGACATGCAGATTTTGAGCAAAGCAAGCAGATCTGGGCATCACCTTCCATCACACATACAGGGCCGTGATGCAGGAATGAGACAGGTGCCTCCAACGTCCATTTTGTGTGTGTTTTGAATCTGTGAATAAAAATAACAACGTTTTACCAAGATAGACCACTGACAGTTAACCCTTCAAAAACCAACAACGGAAATGGAGTAAACAAATCAAAATAGAAGAGGGGAAGATAAAGAGTGATAGACGGAGGGCAGGGAGGACGGAGTCGGCAGGTAGGATGGAGGGCAGGGAGGACGGAGGGCAGGGAGGACGGAGGGCAGGGAGGATGGAGGGCAGGGAGGATGGAGGGCAGGGAGGACGGAGGGCAGGGAGGACGGAGTCGGCAGGTAGGATGGAGGGCAGGGAGGACAAAGGGCAGGGAGGACGGAGTCGGCAGGTAGGATGGAGGGCAGGGAGGACGGAGGGCAGGGAGGACGGAGGGCAGGGAGGACGGAGTCGGCAGGTAGGATGGAGGGCAGGGAGGACGGAGTGCAGGGAGGACGGAGGGCAGGGAGGATGGAGGGCAGGGAGGATGGAGGGCAGGTAGGACGGAGTCCAGGTAGGATGGAGGGCAGGTAGGACAGAGGGCAGGTAGGATGGAAGGCAGGGAGGACGGAGGTTAGGGAGGACGGAAGGCAGGTAGGACGGAGGGCAGGGAGGACGGAGGGCAGGGAGGACGGAGGGCAGGTAGGATGGAAGGCAGGGAGGACGGAGGGCAGGTAGGATGGAAGGCAGGGAGGACGGAGGGCAGATAGGATGGAGGGCAGGTAGGATGGAGGGCAGGTAGGATGGAAGGCAGGGAGGATGGAGGTCAGGGAGGATGGAAGGCAGGTAGGATGGAGGGCAGGTAGGACAGAGGGCAGGGCAGTAGAGGCCAGGGAGGATGGAGTCCAGGTCAGTGGAGGCCAGGGCAAATGGAGGAAAGGGAGGATGGGTAAGTACAGTTTGAGGTGCCCGCCATGGCAACCCCAAAACATGGATATGGGGTAATGGAGCGATTGATGGCTACAAAAGAGGAGAAGAGGGGACATATTTTATGCTTTCTCTCCCATTGACTAAGGACATAGAATAGTGGAGGCACTATCTAATAGACAGTGTAGCTGTCTGACTGTTCACTGACTGCAAAAGCATGCCTTGAAATAACATCCAAGCTGACAAGCATTCAAAATGGATGCCTTCTAAGCTAGAGTTCAAAATCAAACTAAGTTCAGCTCCGATTGTTTAAAGTGCCTAGAATACATTCCCTCTGACCAACATCCAGTGGTATTTGGTGCACATCCACCTGACATCTTAGTGAAATTCACTTCCAACAAAGAAGTAATCTTACAAAGGTTTAACACAGTGAACCCAAAATGGCTGCTAGCTAAGGACTAACCCATGCGTCTTTGGTGCTGCGATCCGAACTGGCAGAAACATGGCTGTTAATAATACTGTACCCTGGGTTCCAGCCTTGGCCTGTCTTTATATAGGCAGTCTAGTCAGAATGACTGCAAACACCAAGGAGGGCAGAGAGGCCCTACTAGCATAGAAGTCAGATGATGGATAGGACCACAGTGGAAATATACAGGGTTACACTGGAGTTGAAAATTATGACTTCTGTTCCCAGAAGTGACCGAATTACCCTGGATTGACCTCTGGCACATCAAAGCAACTCAAGGTCACATCTGTTTATATTGATGCACACACAGTACCATTGGTCTTTCGTCTTCATGGAAACAAAGCCTGTTATGACTAGCTACACTGGTGGAGGGTGCGAGACTCAGTAATATGGAATATCAGAACTGAAGCTGTCTGTGAAGTTCTGTTGTACTCTGCATCGAATTTCAACGCTAAGCAAGAGTTGACTCAACATGTTTCCTTTACAAGGGAAATTAATTATGTTGAATTGTTCACTAGTTTCAACCAATTGAGATGCACGCATCCGAAAGAGGGTCGCATCAACCGACTCTTCACTCTTCACAGAGCCATATACGGAACAACAACTACCGAGCGGTGATTAATTTCACTCGTGACACCTCAGTTCCCTGTAAGCTACGGTGGGGAACAGAAGTGAGCTGGAATCATAGCACTCCCCCATTAATAAAACAGGATAAGAGAGAGATTTGAAGGAACTGAGGAGCTTGGTTAGGAGAACTAAGAGGAATGGTTGTGAGATGGGTGGGAAGTGATGCAGGGAATATGATATGCAGGCAGATATAGAGCTGGTTGGAAAGTTGTACAGTACCTTCAGAAAGTATTCACACCCCTTGACTTTTTCCACATTTTGTTGTTTTACAGCCTGAATTTAAAATGGATTAAATTGATATGTTTTTGTCACTGGCCTACACACAATACTCCAGGCTCTGTCGCAGCCGGCCGCGACCGGGAGACTCATGGGCGGCGCACAATTGGCCCAGCGTCGTCCAGGGTAGGGGAGGGAATGGCCGGCAGGGATGTAGCTCGGTTGATAGAGCATGGCGTTTGCAACGCCAGGGTTGTGGGTTCGATTCCCACGGGGGGCCAGTATATATATAAAAATATGTATTCACTAACTGTAAGTCGCTCTGGATAAGAGCGTCTGCTAAATGACTAAAAATGTAAATGTAAAAAAATACTCCATATTGTGAAAGTGGAATTATGTTTATTTTTTATTTTTACAAATTAATAAAAAATGAAAGGTATTCAACCCCTTTGTTATTCCAATGCCTCGCAAAGAAGGGCACCTATTGGTAAATAAAAAAGCAGACATTGAATATCCCTTTGAGCATTGTGAAGTTATTAATTACACTTTGGATGGTGTATCAACACACCCAGTCACTACAAAGATACAGGTGTCCTTCCTAATTCAGATGCTGGAGAGGAAGGAAACAGCTCAGGGATTTCACCATGAGGCCAATGGTGACTTCGAAAAAAGTTACAGAGTTTAATGGCTGTGATAGGAGAAAACTGAGTACTTACTCCACAATACTAACTAACCTAATTGACACAGAAGGAAGCCTGTACAGAATAAAAAATATTCCAAAACATGCATCCAGTTTGCAAGAAGGCACTAAAGTAATACTGCACAAAATGTGGCAAAGCAATTCACTTTTTGCTCTGAATACAAAGTGTTATGTTTGTGGCAAATCCAATACAACACATTACTGAGTACCACTCTACATATTTTCAAGCATATTGGAGGCTACATCATGTTATGAGTATACTTGTAATCGTTAAGGACTCTTTTTTCAGGATAAAAAATAAACGGAATGGAGGAAAACCTGATTCAGTCTGCTTTCCACCAGACACTGGGAGATGAATTCACCTTTCAGCAGGACAGTAACCTAAAACACAAGGCCAAATCTACACTGGAGTTGCTTACCAAGAAGACAGTGAATGTTTCTGAGTGGCCGAGTTACAGTTTTGACTTAAATCTGCTTGAAAATCTATGGGAAGACTTGAAAATAGTTCAAAATAATTTTGAAAAGAATAATGGGCAAATATTGTATAATCTGGCTGTTCAAAGCTCTTAGAGATTTACCCAGATAGACTCACAGCTGTAATCACTGCCAAAGGTGATTCTAACATGTATTGACTCAGGGGTGTGAATACTTATGTAAATAAGATATTTCATTTTCAATAAATTAGCAACAATTTCTAAAAACATGTTTTCACTTTGTCATTATGGGGTATTGTGTGTAGATGGGTGAAAAAAACACACCATTTAATCCATTTTCAATTCAGGCTGTAACACAACAAAATGTGCAATAAGTTAAAGGGTTTAAATACTTTCTGAAGGCACTGTAAATAGACGGATGGATATGGGAAAGGGATTCCTTGAGGGCGAGGAGAGAAAGTGAGGCAGTATGGAGAGAGGAAGTGAGGCTGGATGGAGAGAGGAAGTGAGGCAGGAAGGAGAGAAGAAGTGAAGCAGGATGGAGAGAGGAAGTGAGGCAGGATGGAGAGAGGAAGTGAGGAAAATGGGAAAAGAGGGCAAGAGGAAGAAGGAAGATAACTGACAGAATAAACAGAGAGAGAGAGAGAACAAGAGTATGAGGAAGGAGGTGTGTCCAACAGTTTCGCTCTTCCTATCATTAATATTCCTATAATCCATTGAGTTGACTTTCCTTATCTTCATAAACACAACCACGATGGCACAAGCGGACATCCTCGTCCTATGCCACTCTATGGTAGGGTACAACAGGCAGCCCTGGCATGGGAAAGGACAGGCTGGGCTTACTGTGCTTCGCCATACTGCCAGTGGCTGACTGGTGGTGATGGTGTAGCCAGGGGACGAGGGGTGGGCATCAGGTTTGGGGGACATCAGGTGTCAGTGTGGGTGCCCAGCTGTGCAAAGCCCTGGGCCTGGTGAAGAGCTGCCTGAGTGGGATTCATCCAATGCCCCAGAACCAGTGAAAACAATGACATGAAAAGAGCTGCCAGTCTTCCAGGCGTCTATGGAACCAGGGAATTGTGCGACGTGATTCTCTCTTCCAGCACAACGACTATGCAAATTAACAGACAGATACTGTACATGCACGCCCGTAGGCACACACGCACACATTATGCACACACACACACACACACATGCACGCTCACAC